>NW_026462033.1:0-73436 GCF_021730395.1 Mercenaria mercenaria | reverse complement strand
CTATGATAGATATATCTTATTTCTTTATGGGATTAAGCTGTTATGTTGTGTGTCGTCTGCTTTTTCGAGCGCTTAAGTGTATTTTAATGTCTTCTGCAAAGGCATTGAAAATATGCATTTTTGATTACTAAGGTTTGCTTTTTATAAACATCTTCAAGAGCACTTTAGTGTTTTACATACCATACCTTGTGTTGCCATTGCGTGTATATAGGGATACACCTGGCGGAGACTACATTTACAATGTCTCATGACTAGTTATGATTTTGCCACTGACCGTTCCCAGACGGTGTCCCACCCATGGTTCTTTATTTGTTCGTTTTGTCATCATGAGTGCGTTTGTCTCGTGTATTGTATATTTCAATATATTTTATGAATACAAACAATCAAATTAAGTCTGCTATCAGTTTTCTTGGCTGTTATATATTCTTCTTAGGGACCTTTTCATTCGATATATTTATAATAAAAAAAATTTAATATAATAGAAAATGGAAACTGTTTTTAAATTTATTCACAACTAGTTTCGGCTTTCAGTGCCTTCATCAGGGGTAATAAACAGTTTGAAATATCAGAACATGTAAATGCAAACCTCTTAATATTTCTCAGGAAAAATATAGCTCATTATTCAAATATTATATTATCAATGTTTAAAGTACAAACATGTTTGGTGCTCATACGACATTGAAATAAAATCATATTCTGTAAGAAGCGTGTTTTACATGACTTCTAGAGTTAAAACGAAAACATTAAAAATTCATCAAATTTGTTTGAATACGGAAAAACTCAAAACTTTCTACGTTTCATGTAAAAGCCAATACACAAAAAATAGAAGGTAAGGGGAGACTTCCCGGGAGCACAGAGCACCCCAACACAACCAGAAAGCAATGCATCATAAAATAGGCCCGCAACAACTGTAACGGAAAAATATAGCAGACGGGTTGCTAACAAAAACATTAAAGACTGCAAGAGTTAAGTGTTATAAATGTTACGTACCTTGCATTCTTCCTGTCCGACTTCCTGTTGTTTCTTGTTCAGAAGTTTTGATAAATTATTCCTTTGTTCTAATAAAACATTGCATGTCGTCAAGCTCTCAATCTGTCTAACGGTGTTCAGCTGCTTCACGAGAATACGTGTACATTTGATCATTATTTTGTGATAAGTAACGTTTAAGGCCATGATAGTAAAGACAACTGCACAGTTTTTCAAATATTTTGCCATTTTAGCATTATATAGAGTAATCTATTGGTTACAAAAAGGAAAACCTATAACATATTTAGGTATTTGCGGAAATATGACATTTAATTTTCTTCATCATGTTTGCCGATCAAATCTGTAGATACTAAATATATATAAATGCATATATACGTTTGTACTGCTAGAGGTTTTGCTGGAATTGGTCCGGTATATTGCGTTTGTGATTGGTTCTTAAGTTTATCTCTACCTGTAATAATTAATAGTGTGAACTAGTATCCTCGCCTATCTCACGTATAGGAAAGCCAACTGTTCTGAATTTAATCATTTCCTTTGATGCACACTATCTCTATAAATTCATTGTATCCTCGAGATCAAGTTAATTTTCAGGGAACGGATGTATAGCTTCTCTTATTCCAATCTGTTAAGAGGACTAAAATGTCAGTAGTACAATTTGAATATGTGTATAAAGCAGCATCAAAACACTTATTGTGTAATCTACCGGTTACAATTGGAGGAAATGTTACTTTAAAGTTACATTGTCATTGTTTGTGACTGGTTCGTATATATAGATGTGCTTCGCTTAACGTACAGGGATTATCAACAAAAAGATCAAATAAATTAAATAGCGATTATTTAAAACGCGTGTGCAAGGCTACCGTTATTACAAATTGCGTAAATATTTTGCTAAATTTTATTATCGTAATTCTGATTTAGTTTTAAAATTCAATAGTAATTTAAAGACACTTCTGCGAGAAGGTATTTCTAAATCCGTTTTTTATGGGGATGTGGTTTACAAACTTCGTAAGATCTTGGGTCACGGTAATTTTCCAAATGTATTTGGAAAGATTATCAAACGTTTTATTAAAAGAGGTTACGACCCAACTGTTTTGAGACATACCGCTTGTTTAGTGTTCAACCCGTTTACAGTTGGACACTACGCTTCCCTCTTTGATTGCGTCTGACGGAAGAGGGGGAGGACTCTATGATAAGCAGTTTTTAAATCCTACCAGGACTGAACTGTTTTGATATTTGTCTTCTGGCCTGTTTCGTCGGGCCCTTAAGGGTGTTTCTCTTGTTGCTCTGTCTTCTGAAAAGGCATTGAGTACATACGTTTTTGGTTCTTAAGGTTTGTTTTTTATATATTTATACACGAGCATTTTTGTGTTTTACATGCCATGCCTTTTTGTTTCCATTACGTGTGTAAGAGATTCACCTGGAGGGGATTACTTTTATTTACACTGTCCCATGTCTTTGGAACATGGTGGGGGTAAGAGTGAGGTTAGGTGCACCATAAACCGGTTTAAGCTCCCCAGTGGTGTTTTTGCCACTGACCGTTCCAAGGCGGTGCCCCACTGTGTTCCTTTGTTTGTTCGTTTCGTCTTATGTGTTGGCTTTGTGTGCGTGTGTGTTGTTCGTTTTATCCTTATGTGTTGGCTTTTGGAGTGTGTGTGTGTGTATGTGTGTGTATGTGTGTGTGGTGCACGCTTCTGCGTGCTGGGGGTTTCGTTTTGAGGAGACTACGTTTTTGGTGCGTGGCATTCCCTGTTTGATAATTTTCTTTGTTTTCAATAATCATGACATTGTAATGTTTACAGAGACTTGGAGTGATGAATATTCAGATTTAAATGTTGACGGTTTTGGTTACTTTATTTTGCATAGAAAATTGATTAAAAGTACCAGTAAACGGAATTCGGGTGGGATTGTCATTTATATAAGAAATGAATTAATTACGGAAGAAACTTTATTTTTTACAAGTCAGGACGATATTTTATGGGTTAAAATTTCAGGAGAAAAATTATCACTTGATAAAGACTTTTATTTAAGTTTATGTTATGTTTTGCCAGATGACAGTAGTAGGCAAGCTTTTATAGAAAATAGTAGTTTTGATAGAATAACTGATTCACTTATACATGTAGAAAACAGCTGTAACGGTAATTGCTACTTAGCTTTGTTTGGTGATTATAATGCACGAACGTCACTGTTACCGGATTTTGTTTCAAACGATAATGATATGCACATGAATATGTTATATATGCTACCTGATGATTATGTCTGTGATAATGTAATGGAAAGATTTATCCAAGATGCAGGTCATGTAAATAATAATGGCATACAATTATTAGAATTTTGTAAACAGTCAGGGTTACGTATAGTAAATGGCAGAATCGGTAATGACATGCATATTGGTAAATATACATTTGTAAACAGTCGTGGTTGTAGCCTTATAGATTATGTATTATGCAAGCCTGAAATGTTTTGTAATATAAATGAGTTTGAGATTGATATGCCAAATATTTTGTCCGACCACTGTCTAGTTAGTTGTATGTTTAGTTTAGATACTCATAACAAAATTGTTGAAAATGATGATATATACGTTGAGAGTGAGAAATATATAGATTTTAAATACGTGTGGAATAATGATTACAAAACTCAGTTTATCGAGAAGTTGTCGAGCACGGATATTTCGTATTGCTTAGATGCATTGTCTAATGATATACTTTTGTGTTCTACAAATCAAGATGTTGATGATTGTTTACAAAGTTTTCAAACTATTGTTGATAAAGTTGCGTCTCCATTGTTTAAAAAGTCAGTTCGGAAACGTACTGAAAATGATAGTAATGGCTCATTTCAAAACAATAATATTTGGTATAATAACGAATGCTGTGAAAAGAAAGATGTATTTTTAAATATATTATATAGATATAGAAGTGATCCAAATGATGTCAACATAATTAATATGGTGCAAGCACGGTCAATATACAAAAATACTTTAAGAAAATGCCGTTATAATTTTGATAAAGAAAAACATCAAAACTTGTTAATGCTATTAAGTTTAAGAATGCACGATTATACTGGAATATGTTGAAAGAAACTGCCGGTGTTAAAAACGCAAATATACCTTTGTCATCTTTTGAAATGTATTTTAAGTCAATAAATAATCCAGAAGATAGATTTTTTACACCAGATGAAGATGTGTTTAAACTTTATAGAGCGTTATGAGCACAATGAATTTAAAGTTATGTTTGCAGAATTAAATGAAACATATTTCTTTTGATGAAATATATAGGGCAATTAAACAACTTAAGACTAATAAGTCTGGGGGCCCAGATTATTTGTTAAATGAATTCTTTATTGCTGGTGGAAATGTATTTATACCTGTTTTACATAAACTTTTAATAGATTGTTCGATATAGGCTACTTTCCCGAGTCATGGTCTGAGGTTACATTATACCTTTACATAAAAAGGGAAACGTTAACAATGTGGATAATTATCGTGGAGTTACATTATTGAGTTGTTTAGGCAAGCTTTTTACACATATACTTAATAACAGACTTAGAAATTGGGCTGAAGAATACAACGTGTATGTCGAAGCTCAGGCTGGATTTCGCGCTCATATGAGTACCATAGATAATGTATTTGTATTACATGGCTTAATAAACATATGTTTAAACCAAGGAAAACAATTATATGCTTTATTTGTTGACTTTTCAAAAGCTTTGACTATGTAGTGAGAGAAAATGTATGGTATAAAATTGATCAAGTTAGGTCTGAGAGGTAATATTTTAAACATTATGCAGTCTATGTATCAATTAGTTAAGTCAAGAGTAAAGTATATGAATAAACTGAGTGAAGAATTTTCTTGTATGCTTGGCGTTAGACAACGGGAGTGTTTATCTCCCTTTTTGTTTTCTCTTTGTATAAATGATCTTGAAGATATATATATTCAGAGTGGGACACAAGGTATAGACGTTTACATGTTCAAAATATATTTATTATTGTATGCAGATGATATTATAATTTTTGGTAATTCAGCCGAAGAATTGCAACAAAATATACATTTATTAGCAGATTATTGCAAAACCTGGAAGATGAAAATAAATACAACGAAAACAAAAGTAATGATTTTTAAAAGAGGTGGTACAGTACCTAGACATCTTAAATTTTATTATGATGATCAGGAAGTAGAAATTGTAAATAGGTTTACTTATTTAGGGTTTGTTTTTACCAGTGGTGGTTCTTTAACTACAGCACAGAGTACACTATCTGAGCAAGCTCAGAAAGCTATATTTAAGTTAAATAAGTATTTATACAAATTTACATACATTACTCCTAAGCATAAATTAGATTTATTTGATAAATTAGTAGCCCCTATACTGAATTATGGAAGTGAAGTGTGTGGCTTCGCCAAAGATTTGTCTATTGAAAGAGTACATTTACATTTTTGTAAGAAAGTACTTGGAGTTAAAAAGACCACACAAAATGATTTCGTTTATGGTGAATTAGGTCGAATTAATTTTAAGACTGTGCACTATTACAATATCATAAAGTACTGGGTTAAAATATTGCAAACAAGTGAAAATAAATATGTCTCGTTAGTATATAGAATGCTCAAATATGACCTAGACGCTGCACCAAATAAGGTAAACTGGTGTTCTTTAGTGAAAAACTTGTTATGTACTCTTGGTTTTTATGTTGTATGGTTACAACAAAGTGTTGGTGATATTGGTATGTTTCTATCTGTAGTTAAACAAAGGTTATATGATCAGTTCAGACAAAATTGGCACGAGAGATTAGAAATCTCTAGTAGAGCATTATTTTACAGAAACATTTCAAATTTTAGGTTCCAGCCATACTTAGAATATTTAACAAACGATAGATTTTGTCAATCATTAGTGAGATTAAGAGTTTCTTCTCATAGATTACAAATAGAAGCAGGGCGTTGGTCAAGACCAGCAGCTACACCATTAAATGAAAGATTATGTCATATTTGTAACGTCTTAGAAGACGAGTATCATTTTATAATAGAATGTGTAATATATAATGAACTTAGACGCACATATATACCATCGAAATATTGGAGAAGACCAAACATGTTTAAATTTGTAGACTTATTAAATAATGAAAACAAAATGATTGTAAGAAAGCTTGGAACATTCATATACAATGCTTTTAAGAAACGCAATGAAGTGTTATATGGTAATCATTAATGATATATTATGCAATGTCATAATACCCTGAAATATAAATGAATTTTCTAGAAAAGTCCTTGGTAACAAAACCATAGTGCTGTGAATAAGAATATCAATATAAATAATGATTCTGATAATTTGCACTTTTTTACTGTATATTTTTCTAATATTGTATTTCTATATATTCTTGCATGATGTAAGTACATGCAGTTCTATTCCAGCCAGTCACCTTTCTGTTTCGTTTCTTTTAAGGTGACGCACAACTGGAATGTTATAGACATTTGATTGTGTTGTAAAATGTATAGTTATATGTACATGTATGAAAATGACATTGAAAGCTAGAGATTGCTATCAACTTAATAGAACCTTCTCCATTGGAATAAACTATATACTTATGATATTTACTTACTTGTGTCATATGTATTCATAGTCAATATTTGTGTATTGCTGTTACTGTTCACCATAAAACTTTGTACTTGTATGCCTCATGGGCTTCTTAGCCTAATGGATTTATATGAAATAAAACTGTAAACTGTAAAACTGTATATATACTTGACAATGAAAAGACTCGGCACAAGATGGAAGTCTATAAATCAAATAAATAAAATGACTTCGCATGCCATTATTAAACACACAAGATATGTAAATCAAATCTAAAACGTGATTTTTTTTTCCATTTATTTGATTCATATAATTCTGGTCAGATGCAAACACATTTTTGTAATCGGTTTTCATGACTTTTAATTCTTGTACATGTAAATGTTTTGATCAGTATTTGATTTCCATGCTTCTTATTTTGTCAAAAGCTATAAATTGTTAAGACACTGAAATTTTGATTTACATGTAACATTGTAATTTTTTTAGATTTTTTCATTAACAAAATGGCTGACTTTTTTCCTGTTAAGAATTTAATGTGGATATTTTCCCTGCTAGTGAATTCTCTAGACGGAATTTTAAGGCGTATGTTTTCCTGCTAAATATTGGTTAGGCAGATTTTTCAATTGGTTTCCACCTTAGAAAATTTGCATATTTCGCTGCGTATTCCTGCTTATGGGCGGAATCCGTGTTATATTAATCTGATTTGCAATTTAAGCAGAAACCGCCTTACAACTGAGGCGGTTTTTTCAGATTTTTCGTGGCGGAAGTTTTCGTACGGGTTTTGCCGAGAAAATAAGATCTCGAGTTATTCTCTTCAAGAGACGCCTACGTTACTGTCCGGTGATATATACAGATAAATAATACATGAACATGATGTACATTATATACCTATAACACTTTTAAATTAGCTATATAAAAATCTAAACATTTGTTATAAAAATAGTTGCTTTAATTAAACAAATGTCAATAAATATGGGGTATTTCCAATCACCAAACTTTATCTGATCTATTCTGTATCAAATAGCTGTTTATGCGCCTCATTTCACTCTTATAACACTTTAATAATTACCAGTATCGCCCATTCATTTGAAACTGTCTTGAACTTATGTCAGTATTTATTCTGGACCAGTTTACATGCTACTATGTGTTAACGTAGCTTTCTATAGAATGATAATTTCTGAACATCACTGAAGGCGGTATGTTTTCAATGTTGAAATTATAACTATAATTATATAAAGCGTTCATTATGCAGCACCGTAGCCAGACAAAAGTTTCAACCGAGGCAGTGTTTAGGTGCCCGAGGATTTCCTCGCCTAGAAAAAAATTAGGATATGTGAGCGATTTCCTGCGTTTTCTGGTTATTCAAATGTTGTTTTAAAGACACTGAAAAGGTAACAGCAATGACATGTATTTATAATGACGTGTATGTTTTTTGAATAATCAAAAGCTAAATGAAAATTCTCCTGTTTCAGGGAAAGGTCCACACTGAAGAACTTCCAAATCATGAACCGGTGTATTTTTGTGAACGAACATTGGGCCAAACCATTAAGCCGATTGTCCTTCATCTCGACCTTATCCAAGTTTTAAGTCGTCTAAGAGCACAGAAGCTTCGTTCACACGAATAGAATCCAACAGGAAAACACAGAATAGGCTGGAATATGGCATTAATGTTTAGAAAATAATTCACATCGCACAGCTGGAGCCCTTCTTGGAGAGACATGGAACTTTTAATGTTATCATTATTATGTGTGCACTTGTCTCAAATTGACTTTCTACTGCTAAGTTATGAGAGAAAAAAGACGCTATTAAAGTGGTTTTCAACGTTTTCCGTTTGATAGCCATGATTTCCTAGTAGCAGATAGGTACCATGTAATACGCCTCCCAGTTGTTTTGGAAAATTAACCCTAAGATGCTGTATTACGTAGTCTAGAAAGGGGAATAATGATTCACCTTAATGTGAAGTTCATTGTATTTTCGCTATCATTTGCACTGAACCGTTGCCGGCTTTTATGGCAATATATCTATTTGTGAAACTACTTTTACAGATCTATATAAAAAATTTCAAACAATTCCAAATCGAAGACTTTCAAAATGCTTAAAAGGTTTTTGGCTTCATTGTGTGCACGTAATAGGTCACATTTTTTCACTGCAAACTGCCTGCTGCACAGAAAAAGGGCCAATTTCTTATTAAGGCATGTTTAATGCCAACTTAATACCTGCAAAACACCCATTTTTACCTGTAATGCGTTAGCAATATTTTTTACACCTTTTTCAAATTAACAGTTCTATTTTCCAAGTGAAGAAATCAATTAATTTATTTTACTATTAAAAAGAAAACTTTATTATCTTTACATTGATATATAATTAAATACATGTAGTACAGTATTTTTATTACTATAACTTTTTAAATATAAAATGTCGTGCGTAATGACTGCACATTTATAAGATAAGATGTCGTGTGCACAAGATAAGATGTCGTGCGCTCGAGATAAGATATCGTGCGCACAAGATAAGATGTCGGGCGCATGAAATATAAGATGTCTTGCGCTTGAGATAAGATGTCTTGCGCTCGAGATAAGTTGTCGTGGGCACAAGATAAGATGTACAACGCACGGAATAAGATGTCGAGCGCACGAGAATAGATGTCTTGCGCTCGAGATAAGATGTCGTGCGCTCGAGATAAGATATCGTGCGCACAAGATAAGATGTCGGGCGCATGAAATATAAGATGTCTTGCGCTTGAGATAAGTTGTCGTGGGCACAAGATAAGATGTACAACGCACGGAATAAGATGTCGAGCGCACGAGAATAGATGTCTTGCGCTCGAGATAAGATGTCGTGCGCCAAGACAAGATGTCGATCGCACGATATAATTTAATTAACAAAATAACAGCATGTCAAAAAAATACCACTGTAGAAATGTCTTGTCCTAAGAAAATAAAAGTTTTCGCTAGCTTATCATAGGAAAGAAAAGAGCAAATAAAAATAAATTCTATGTCACTCTTATTGTACCTGAATTAGAGTTATGTGTTTGCCTCAGATCTATGTTATTCAAATTATTTACCTCTATACCTATATTTTTTGTTTTCGTCTTAACTGTAAGACATTTTTGCCTTCACTCATAAGCAGGTAGTGAAGCCATATGCGAGAGGGACATGGGTTCATATCCTACTCTGGGAACGTCTTTTTTACCAATTTGTTATACTCATTCTTTTGAAACTTATCGTGATTTTATAGCAAACAGTATTATATAGAGTTTAAATCATTATAATGTATACAATGTATTTATATAATAATATAACATTTCAAAGCTAGGAGCACAAAAACTGAAAAATATACTGAATTTCACCCCGATCGGGAGATTATCCCAGTCAGTTGTCTGTTTATTTTTATTGTACTCGGATATGCAATATTTCATTGAACCTAGGAACCACTAATATGTTTTGACTGTTAATACTATTTTATTGTTCAAACAATATCACATTCAATAATTACTGTGTTTGGAACGAGTAGTATACTTATGCAGTAGGTAGAATGTTGGTCTACACTATTGTGTCTGTAAATTAGTTCTTCAATTTAGACGGAATTGAAGGAAAGATTTGCCTGCTTAGCAAACCTTTGCGAATCCCTGAAGGAAAAATTTAGTTAAAACATGATGAAGGAATTACAGTATATAATACTCACTTAATATCGAAGCTCAACAGTTGTTGTAAGCAATGCAAAGTGATTGAAATATAAACATAATATAACCAGATACTGCTTTGTGCTATATTGTGCCTCTACATCATGTATCTGGTTTGTTCTTCGATTGTTCTGTCTTTTCATAAAACAGTAATTTTAATGTTAACATTTAACATAGACAACCTTGACTGAATGTCAAAGGATTGACGTACCACTTACAAACAGAAAATAAAATTTCCTCGATTGACTGACCGCCTCTGTGGTCGGGCGGTTAGATTCGCTGACTTAAAATCACTGTAACCTCTCACTGTTTGAGGGGCAAGGGTTGGAGCCCTGCTACCGACAATGTATCTTTATGTAAGAAAGCTGGCAGTTTCTTACGGAGGATGGGATACTAGTACTGGATCTTCCCAGGAACGATTGTTGGATAAACTGCCCGCCTTACATAACTAAAATACTGTTGAAAACGGGTGGTAAACCCATCAAATCAAATCAAATTAATCGATAGAGTTCACACATACATATGTTATACAATACGTCATTTTAAAAGCTAGTTCCTCGTTTCGACTATACATGCACCCGTTTAGTTATACACTTGTACCTCATTTAGTCTCCCTAATTCCCCGTTTTGGAGAAATACACAGTTCCACTTTTCGTCTGTACACACTCACCCGGTTTGTACCTCAGTTGGTTTAAACACAAACTTCCCCGTATTGAATGTTAAAAATCTCATTTCTTAACAATTAAATATAGCCTTAATCTAAAGCCTCGGATAATTAAAAAATAAGAATAAGAGTTGATAGAAATATGACAGCAGTAGCTACAGAAATAAAGAAGTTCCCAGTTGGTGGGTTTATATCATACATCTCCGATTGGTAGCGTTTACGTGTATGTGTGTGTGTGTGTGTGTGTGTGCGTGTGTGCGTGCGTGCGTACGTACGTGCGTGCGTGTGTGCGTGTTTGCGTGCGTGCATGCGTGTGTATGCGTACGTATACTTAATAGATGACCTCTCATGATTTTGGGTGACTCTGCTCTGACATCAGATTGTCTCCAGTTTCCTTCTGTCCTATCTGGATGTCTTTATTCTTGCGAACCATCTCTGCCATTATTGCTTTTTGATGCCAAGTCAGTCTTAACTTACTGGCATACATCACATGACCGGCACATTTGATATACCAGGCCAGTGAAAACGTGTTCGTATTTCATAAACTGTCTCTTTAACTGATAAGTGTCCCCGGACTTTTGACGTATGAGCTAGTGTTATAACATTTTTTCTGAACTGTGTTGGGACTATTATCTGTTTAATAACTTTGCTCTTCTTCTCCTGAAAAGTTCTATATAATACGTTTTCCCTCACTTCATGCTGAAACTTGAAACCTCTTTTCGTTTTCAGTTTCGCTTTATCTGAAGCATATGTCAAAGGTTTCTTTAACGTCTTATCATCTTTTTGGGCACTTTTCATTTGCTCAACATTAAATGTTTGCTCTTCGGCTTTTCAAACCTCAGACGGTTTCGTAGTCTCTATATTTATTGCATGCTGGGTTTGTATCATCCCAGTTGAAGCAACATCTTCGTCGGGTGAAGATTGTCTTTCATCCCGGGTTTTTCAGTTTATGACTGGACTATCTGAAACTCATTTTATATTTCCGATGATCAAATCGCATATAATGTTCGGCACAACCATTGCCTCAATTTCACTTGTAAAATATGGTGTATCAACCTGTACCTTTATTGCAGTAACTGTCCTTGAACGTCCAGCAATCGCAACCATAAGATACCTCTTATTCAACATTTGATATTGTGATAAGAGGTCTTTCCTAACAGCTGCCAACTCACAACCTGTATCTCTCAAAACCTTAACTTCTTTATCACCTACATATCCTTTTTTCACACTAAGTTTCTTTCACCGTTTGCTGAATCAATGGTACATGTGCTTGCTATGACCGAAATTGATTTTTCCATCTGCTAACATAACCGTCCATCTTCTATGTTGTCTTTTAACCATTCGTCATCTAATGATGCACCTATGCATGAAGCTGACGCTTCCCTGTCATCAGACTGTCTGTCTTTATGCTCTTGACTTTTTTTCTCCATTCTTTGGGTGTAGAAACTTGTATCCCATGTCTATCTCTCTGTCTCTCCTCATAGGATCCCCTACTAGCTGAAGCAGCACCGCTTATTTTCCTCTTGGATAGGTCTCTGCATTCTCGTGCTGTATGACCTTCTTTATTACATATAAAACATATGGGCTTTTTAAAAGCTGGATTTCCCTTTGTGTAGGCTGAGACACTGGTTGAACCTCGGTCGAAGCTTGCGACTCTTTACTGCTTGACAATTCGTCGCTTGCGTCTTATAGTGAGCTAAGTGCCATTTTTGAAGATATTAAGGTATATATACCGTAAAGAGCTCTCTCCTGGTGCTCTTTATATTAAGATTGGAAGCCCCTTAAAAAAGTTTTTCAGTCACATCTTGCGCTATCTCTACATATCGAAAGCATGTTTACCTACTATAGTGCGCTAAGTCCTGGAGTTAACGCAATATAACAGTAAACCCATTTTTATCCAATGACCGTACGGTTGCCAGTCATGTGATAAGTTTTTACTTCATCAAATAGTGAGCTTACTCCTTTGCACTTGTACATTATAGTGATCTATGTCCAATTCAGCCAATAAAATCACTGTTTGTAACAGTATGCTCCCGCTGTATTTTTGCCTGATGGATACAGACATTATAAAACAGTTGCGTTTTCGCAGTTTTATAACGGGAAATGTGAGTATTTGACAATGGCTTTTTTGCCCCGTATTCTACATGTTCTTCCTTGCATAAATATTCCAAAAACCTTTGCTAAATGACTTGAAATTCTGTGATCATAAGGTGAACTATTAGTGCCAAGATTCGGATATAACAGTTTCGGATACTAAATTTCATCAAACCTAATCATGCAAGTAGATCTATTCCTCTTATTTTGGCTGCTAAATCAGTTGCATTTTTAGTAGCATATACCCGTCTAAACATACAGTATCTTACCATATTTATGTCACTTTCTTTTGGCCATCCATATAAGGAGCATAAATTCTCCCTATGGTATGCTCAACAGCTGTGCTTACAGTAAATTCATTTCATAATTTAGCAAATACACTTACATACGTCTGGTTTCTCTTCAGTGTTTCAAATGGACATATTTTCCCTTTGTTTATGAAGGATGCACAGAATTCATTGCCAGTAAATGCATAAATACCAGGTAAGGTATTCACCTTCACCATTTCTGTTTCTATTGTATTGGTGGAAATAGGAATATAGCGTCTTGTATTGCGACTATTTAGGCCTGCATCCATCCAGCTTTTGGTTGTCCCTCTAACTGACTTACATGATATAGTAACAATACTAGTATATCGGTATCATTACTTCTTACAACACATTTGCTTGATGGTTTGTTTTTGATAGTTTTGACTAAGTGAAAAATCAATCTTGTGTCTGCTTCTTCATGCTGGCAGTTATACTCAGAGATGATTTTAGGTACAACTGTCCCACCTTTCACTATATATCAGTGGTATATATTTTCGACAGCAAGGTAAATTTCGTGGTTCTTCAGCCCATCTGCGTGATGCTTGTTTCTCTAGTCTTCGGTATGGAATAGCGACGTTTTAAATGATGATTTTTTTCAGTGCATTCTGCCAGTCACTTGGGAATTTCTGTTCAGGTCCACTGATACAGTATATATTTTCTTGTTTTCCACGTTTTTCGCATTCAGTATACTTAATTGATGGTGATACATACTTGTCACAAATGAAGTCTACACTCTGTGACATCTTGCAAAGCATTATTATCATTAAACTTGATAAGTCACCGGATGTTCGTGGAAGATTCTGTAGAGAGTGAAGGAGAAACATCAGTCAACCAGAATAACATCTACGCTTGTTGGAGTTGGTCCTAAACAGTACTTTTCCGCTGTTGCATTAACTTTGCCTTGTCAGTCTTGTTCATGGCTCCATCTATATGAGCAAGAGACAGGGGAACTGCAATAAGTGGATATGGAAATACTTTTCGTAGATCGATACTTCCTTCAGCACTGATGCACAGTAATCTACAAATATGTCGCTAGTAATCTGCAATTCAACGACCTTACTGTTCTTTGATTTGAGTTTAGTTTTGATTGCATCAGACGTGAAATTGGGTATTATCCTCCTTTTAATCGGTTTCTCGAATTCTAATGGGTTCTGCATACACTTAGCTAAATATTAATCTTTCCAAGCTTTACCCATTTGCAAACAATTTAAAAGACCATACTTTACATTATCTCTTGTTTATTTCCCAGTAGTGATACAGTACAGGTTAGCATCAGATGCATGTACAAATGGGTTCATTGTGTTTTCTCGCTTTCAGTGACTTTCTTTATGGCCTCTTGGTCTTTTCTTTTACGGTATGGTTTCAGTGATTTTGTACCATCGACGTTTGGTTTTAGACCAGTCATTTCCATTAGGATTCCAACAATATCACTCCGAACAACCCTTGTAAGCATCCATCTCTGTCTTGCACTATCTTAGTTAGAGAACGTTGCAATACCTGTTAGTCTTGAAGCGGCATCTGCATTAATTGTTTGCTCCAAAGTAAGGTCGACTTCAGCCCTCGCATTTTTTTTGTTGTTCTCCGTACAGAAAGAGCACCCTTTTGCAGACTCTCTTTTATGTATGTGTGTGCATTTAATACAGCGTTCTGTAGTCATTTGCCAATACAAAAATATACATATAACCGATATCAGAGTTTTCAAAATCTTTCGCCATCTGTTTCATATAAATTTATGTTTCAAGCCGCACACAAAGATTTTATCAACTAACTATTTACTCTTTTTATCATTAGGAAACCTTTTAGCCCGCAATAATAGCATTTATCACATCGATGAATTTAAGGTAAAGGGGTATTGCTCACAAGTGGTGGTACATGTATGTATAACACCATGTGCATCATACGGTATGCATAGCATTTAAAAAAATTATAATGACATTAGCACCATTCAAACGTTAAACAGCGTATTGTTTTACATGCATAAGCATACATATTTGTACTGCTAGGCGCTTTGCCGTAATTGGTCTGGTATATTGGGTTGGTGATTTAGTTCGTATAAATTCTCTTTATCATATAATATTTTATAATGCGAACTTGTATCTTAGCGGATCTCACTTATGGGAAAGTCAACTGTTCTGAATGTAATTATATCCCTTAATGCAAATTGTCCCTATATATTCAGTGTATCCTCGAGATCAAGTTAACTTTCACAGAGAGAAAATATAGCTTCTCTGGTCCCAATCAGTTATAATATCTAAAATGTCACTTCTGATTTGTGAGACATGAAAACAGACAGGGGTTTGAGTATATATGCAATTGTTAAACCAGTACGAATGTGTAGTACAATTTAGGTGTGTATATAAAGCAGCGTCGAAATTAAAAATCTTACTGGGTTAGTAGACCTGCTGTGACATGTGCGCGCTTGTTTGTACTGCTAGGCGCTTTGCCGTAATTAGTCTGGTGTATTGTGGTGGTGATTTAGTTCGTATAAATTCTCTCTATCATATAGTAGTTTATAATGCAAACATGTATCCGAGCGGACCTCACGTATTGGAAAGTACTCTTTTCTGAATTTAATTATATCCCTTAATGCAAATTTTCCCTATATATTCAGTGTATCTTCGAGATCAAGTTAACATTCACAGAGAGAAAACTAAGCTTCTCTGGTCCCAATCAGTTAAAAAAAAACTAAAATGTCACTTCTGATTTGTGAGACATGAAAACAGAGATTTGAGTACATATGCAATTGTTGAACCAGTACGAATGTGTAGTCCAATTCGGATGTATATAAAGCAGCATCGAAACTAATCTTATTGAGTTAGCGAACTTGCTGTGGCTTTGTGCGCGCTCGTTTGTACTACTAGGCGCTTGCCGTAATTGGTCTATCGAAAGTAATCTTATTTGGTTAGTGGACTTGCTGCGGCATATGTGCGCGCTCGTCTGCACTGCAGTGCGCTTTGCGGTGATTGGTCTTGTATATTGTCGTGGTAATTTAGTTCGTATAAATTCTCTTTATCATATACATACATAACGTCATGTTAAATTTATATGCAATAATTAACCGATAGGCGAAACTAGTTTGTATTTTGTTTTGTAATTAAATACTGTTAGAAAGGCATGTGAAGTCGTTTTATTTACTTAATTTATAGACTTACATCTTATATAAAGTTTACCGTAGAAGTGGGCATAAGTAAAATTTCCTTCTACGGTTCAAAATGCCCACATCTACGGTAGTATTTCATTATATATCTAGATCAAAGATATAGATGCCCACTTCTACGGTAGTATTTCATATATATATATACAAACATGCTACACACTTATAGATTCATATATACATATATTCCCTGTTAAATATTTATATCCCTCCATTTAGCATTATGCGTAGCTAGTTCATTCCTAGTTAGTGCTATGGTACTTTTAGTTTGTTTTTGTTGTTTTATTTCTGATAGGAAATTTGCAATATGTGGTTTGGTTTTATTCATTTTGCATTTATATGAGAAATGTTTGGCCAAATTATTTATATGAAATTTGCAATATCATTTGTTTTCGCATTACATACCAAAAGCTATTATTCTGCAGTCAAGTGGTATGTTTATATTGTTGTCATCTAAGAAACGTTTGACGTCTGACCAGAATGCTTGACTTACTTTGCATTCCCAGAACAAGTGAATAAGTGTTTCAGTGTGCATATTATACAGGTCACAAAGACTTTAATTCACAATTTTGCATTTATGAAGGAAGTCATTTGTAGGGAGGATGCATTTTATGAACTTATATTTGAACGCTCTTAATTTGGTTTAAACGGTACTCCGAAATCGGTTCATGTAGATAAGAGGCCATTCTAAGCTTTCATATAAATTATTTCATTTATTTTCAGATGTTTCAGATGTGGTAATTATTTTTGTATTGCTTTTCAAATGTGTCACGTATGTCCAAATGTTGGCAATATCTTTTAAAAATCGGCTGTGTATTTTTTAAAATCAAATCATTTTTGCGCAGTTTCTTTCAAATAAAACAATTTCACCATAAGCCTTAATTTCTTTTAGATAAAGGCATGGGGACTGTTATGGCTGTTTCTGGCCCCAAAATTTGAAAAATTAAAAATCAGTTGAAAACTACAACAAAGCATCTAGTTTTAGTGGTCACCACCTAAACTAATACTTTTTAGGCAGAAATGTTTAGAAATAAATTTTCCGTTTCTATGCCAACGGTCTAAAAGTAGCAAGAAATGGTATTTCAAGCTATTTTTAGGCGTAATTTTGGCGTATCTGGTGAAATTTACATATCTCCGCAAATTAGAACCAATGAAATTTTCAAAGTACATATTTTATGATCTTTAATACATATTTTGAGTAATTTTGGTGTTGGTTCTTGCATGCGGAGAGAGTTTAAATTTTAATCCACGATATCCAGGTGTATACGCACCTGGGGCTCTAGGCGACAGTGTCAATGAATCTGCTTCTTTAAATCAAAACGCTTGTCGTTTTCAACAACTAACAAAAGAGAAATTTAACCAGTTTGTTCAGAAGGTTTGCATGGTTCCAATTGTCTAGTTCATAGCCAAGGGTCACCCGGTTCGTATACCGTACAGGGACAGAAGTGCAGACAGTACGAGTATATCAGATGTAGGCTTACAACTCAGTAAATAAGTCAGGAAAGCAGCTATGTCTCTTCATATCATTTTACGTATCAGCGATCGTTAATCAGTATACACTTTTATTTTTACTGTGACGCTACGGACGTATCTTTAGTCGATGAGCCATTATAATTATATAGGTGATAATGGAAATTAATATAAAACTTGTAATCTAATTTCAAACACAATTATTTATAAACTATGTAAACAATCCGGCGAACGTATAATTGCCAGTACAGTATCAAAATATATAAAATGCCGTACAATAGATCTAGTCTAGATTTGGTGTCATTTTCAATACCAGAGAGATAGATTTTGTTTGTTCTTATGCCAGAAGTAAACGAACATAGACATAATATATTTATACATCGATTTCATTTTTTATTTCAGTTAATTTATAGATCCCGAACATGTTAATGATACGTAAATTCATAACAAGAAGTTATTGTGACGCGCTGCGTGTGTCGTAGGGCAAATTATCTCACGCTAATTTGTATATTAACTTGTGATTTTGAATAAAGTATACGGTAAAGCATAATTAATTAATCAGACATGTTTTTAATTCCATTACTATCCGTTTTATTTAAATACAACTTGTCCAGGGGAAGTAATCAAATACAGTATTCCCCATAACCGCCCACAACCCTCCAATACTCTATTCGTACCTGTATCCAATATAATCTATATGTCCCGTTATAGTACACTAATATCTTACTAACCTGTGACCCGTAGCGTTTATGGTGAATGCAACGCTTCATTGCATTCGCCTTCGCTATATTGTTACCGCTACGTTGTTTACATATACATAATACTTATATTGTTAATAAACATACATATATCTTGGATATTGTCTTACAGGTTAGTTAGATATTTTACTCATTCATTATACTCTAAATATGTACTGTAATATATTTTCATAGTTTATCAATAATTACTTTATTAAAAGGAATCATTGTTTCATTCTCATATACATGTACTTCCATCATGATTATATACATTGCATTCGCCTTCGCTATATTGTTACCGCTACGTTGTTTACATATACATAATACTTATATAGTTAATAAACATACATATATCTTGGATATTGTCTTACAGTTGTAGTGTCCCGCCAGTCCAAAAGGACCCACGTCCACATACCAACAATAACAAATTTGTTGCCACGTTATAAGGCTGAGGCCATAGCCACCAATGAGGGTGTAAATGGGCAACTAAACGCTCTACCGGCTGGAAGCAGGCCGTGACACGGGTACGCTGGGTTTTCGCTCTCTGGCTTACAATACGGCGCTGGTTATAAGTCGATGCGTTGGTGTTTAAAATGCAATAGCGGTTTTATTTGTCGATTGATTACCTTCAGTTTCTCTTTATTACATTGAATAAGAAATGGTTTTTATGTTCGCGAACGTTTTGTGGAACTAAGCACATAGTTACTAGGGCATTAAACTAAATTAAATACTGTACACGTGCAGTATTGTTACTAAATGTTTAAATATGTTTTGCCTTATTTTTCTATGCAGCTGGATATGACGGCTTTCCCGTCTGAGTAGGTTACTTTTAAAAGCAAATGCTTTTGTCCTCCCAACCCTACCCTCCTCACCCCTTTTGGTGTATTCACTCCTATAGAATTGTTGTTTTTTTTCTATCTATCAGTCCGCCTGTACGTCCGTCCGATTTTGTGTTGTGTATATCTCAAAAAGTCATTGACCTAAAGTCATTAAACATCAAATGATTGTTAAGTTGTGTACTTGGTGTTTCAATTGGGGTTTCACATAGTCAGACACGAATTATGGCCCTTGATAAAAAATTGCATAAAAAGGCCTAAAAGCTTGTGTCGCCTGTATCTCAAAAGTATTTGACCTAGGATTATGAAACATTACAGGAATATTATTTAGCATGTGAACTTTTGCACCTTTGGTTTTGTTTGGGATTTTTATCGGCAAGACCAGAGTTATTGATTCTTGGTCGTCAAAAATAATGCATAAATGGCATACAACGTTGTGTCGCATGTATTTCAAAAAGTATTTGACTTAGAGTCATTACACTTTAGAGGATTATTGTATAGCATTGTAAAGTTGCATGTCTGTTGTTCTGCTTGATGTTTCACTCAGCCAGACCGGAGTTATGGTCGTTGGCCTAATGAAATATACATATAAAGTACTTAAAAGTTTGCGTTGCATTTATCTGTAAAATATTTTACCTACAATCGAAGGGGTCCGTGCAAAAAGGTACCTATCTTCATTTTTGGTCAAAATGGAGTTAGGACAGTTGTGGCATAAAAAAAGAACATTCCCCACCTGATTAACTCCCCACATCAGTGTATTCTTCTGTTTAAGAGTAAAAAATGGTATTTAAGGTATGCAACATTGGGTCTAACTCCGCAATGAGTTGACATCAAAGAGTTTAGGGCTTTGATGGCTGTTTCGGATAATAAAAAGAACACAAGCCTATAGTAAATGGGCTATATCAATAATTTTAAAGGCATCAGGTATGTGAAATCAATATATTTCATTGATATATTTAGGCAAAATGATGCCCAAATCATGGTTTAAATGCAACAATGGTTTTAACTCCATGGACTTAGAACCCTTGTTGCATAACTCCATGGACTTAGAACCCTAGTTGCATAACTCCATGGACTTAGAACCCTTGTTGCATAACTCCATGGACTTAGAACCCTTGTTGCATAAACATAATTGACAAAACAACTTTTTTTGTTATAAAAATGATATAAATAGTGCAAAATACACGAAACTTGGTAATATGACTGTTTAAATAGTATACAATCTATAGCTGCAATTATTTTGGGAAATATCACACTTCACCAAAATTTTACAAAAATGCGTTTTTCCAACATTTTTGCTAAATGGAGATATGTAGATATGTACCTTTTTGCACAGACCCCTTCACTAATTTAGAGCCCAGGGGAGGGCCCCCGATAATGTTGTTATAACTTCTGGCCCAACCCTTTTGTATATTTACATTGATGTATTTATATATGCTTGTTGTATGTGTGTGTATTAAATATATATATATAATAAATAAAATAAAAAAATCCAATGGGTTTCCTCTATCTGTATTTCTGTCTACTGATAAATTATAATAAATTAGTGTTTAGTTTAATCATATTTTATTGTATATATATATATATATATATATATATATATATATATATATATATATATATATATAATATATATATATATATATATATAATAACACAGATATATATATATACAATAAAATATGATTTTTTTATATATTTTATTTTATTTTATTTATTTATTTTATTATAATTTATTATCATGAAACTATGTAGGTGTAAATTCATGCGCCTGACTTGTTTTAAGTTTTCACGCTGCACAAGAAGAGTTATGGTGCTTGATTTGGTCCAGAGTACGCATTAAGTGCATAATTTTGTTTTCCATATAATAAATTATCTCAAAATGTACTTTATCTAGAGTCATAAAACTTAAAGGATTATTATATAGCATGTGAAGTTGTACTCCATGTGTTCTGTTTAGACATGTACTAAGCCAGACCAGACCAGTCCTTGGCTTATTGAAAAAAAACATCAAGTGCTTAACAATTGTGTTGCTTATATCATAAAAAATCACCTAGAATCTTGAAACAATGTAAAGTGACAGGAAGTAGGGGCACCAGTGTCCTGTTGACACATGTTTAGTTATATCTCCCCACCCACTCCCCTCACTGGTGTAGACATATTGTTTTTTTTTGCCTGTCTGTCCATCCGCCCGTCACACTTAATTTCCGATCAATAACTGGACAACCATTTGTCACAGAACCTTCAAACTTCATAGAGTTGTAAGGCTTATGGAGAAGATGACCCCTATTGATTTTGGGGTCACTCCGTTGAACGTCAAAGTCACAGAGGCCTGAGCAAGAAACCCCGTTTCCGATCAATAACCGGAGAATCACTTGACTCAGAATGTTGAAACTTCATAGGATAATTGGACATGCAGAGTAGATGACCCCTATCCCGCTATTGATTTCGGGTTCACTTGATCAAAGTGGCCAGAACATGGAAAACCGTTTCCGATCCATAACTTGAGAACCACTTGACCCGGAACATTGAAACTTCATGGGATTACTGGACATGCCGAGAAGATGATTCTTATTGCATTTAGTCACTATGAAATAAGGAGTTTAACGGTTGGTGTGAACACTTTTTGAGAGCAAAATTACAAAGCAGGCATACATCATCAATTTTTTACAAAGTTTATATCAAATACAATGAAGCAAGCGTTTGCACATGGTATCGTACATGCAGACCTAGAACTAGGGTTGTTGGAACGTGCTCACATTGTACTAGTCTGGTACCTGGGGTATGCTCGATATTAGGAAAAACAGTGGCAAGCAAATAAAAATTGGCTTGACTTTGTGCAAGAGGCTGACAGACAACTTAATGACTTTGGTTCAAGTGATGATGACACTGTATCAAATCCAGATATAACAGAAAAAGAATAGATTAAAATGCATTATATGGAAGAATGGGAGTATTCAATTGATTAATTCCGTAATAATTATGATTAAATGTCAAAATTGTTAGATTAAAGTAATATTACAATGAAGAACAGTTAACTTGGGAATGTATTAATATCGTTATAATGCGCTGTTGGCAGTTTTAACCTTCGGTAACCATAGTTACGGAAACAAATCAACATTAAATGAATCATTTAGTAATAAACTCTTTCCCGATCAATTAACGTATATGCTATAAACACAAATGAATTTGTGCAGAACTGCAATTTTCAGATGTTAATGTAGACTGGTTGCTATGGAAACCATCTTTCAGGTATTTGATTAAATGTTTCGTTTTATGGCTAAAAATGTCTTGATCTATTATTCGGGTAAATTTCTTGAAGCTCCGAGATGGGGCCAAAAACAGCCATTATAGTCCCCACGCCTTTGTTTCCACATTGCAGCTTCATCTTTTAGTATTCGTTATAACCAGCTACAGTTAATTGATGCAATGTATGACCTCATTTTAATCATTTTTAAGTCTCCGTCTTTATAATATTGTTTAATAACTTTTCTTGCAATTTTCTCAGGTTTTCCATCCCATAGAAATTCATACAATGATTTTGTTATTAAACATATTAGATGATCAGGTGGATTTTCAAGGACAGTAAGTGGAAATATTATTTTGGGAAGTGCAAATATTTTGATAACTGTTACATTCCTAATCAACGTTAATTTGTGTTGTTTTTTTTTACCATTTGTTTAATGTCGCAATCATTTCATTAATTTTCGTGTTATAGCTTAATTCGATTCGCGTTTGCAAGTCTTTAGTAAATATTATACTTAATGTGCATGCTTCGTCAGACGTTCACTTAAATTGTTTCATTTTACAGAATATTTTCTCATCATTTTGTAATGATCTAACCCGTAGTAATGTAGTTTTTGTTGCATTTAACTTAATATACTGATGCAAATACCTAAGCATATCTGACAAGGTACCGGTCTATCTTAGTAAACAAAGGTTTCTACATTATTATCTTACTAATCAATAGAATTAGTTTGAAAAACCAGTATAGTAAAATACTTTTTACTCTGTTGCCAGACAAAATGTTACAGTCAACCGTGTGTTTAGTCACATAATTTAAAACCCTGTCCACATTCATAAAGTGATTAAGTAGGAACAGTTGAATCACATCTGTTGTCAGTTTCAATCACTTACTTTTTTATTTATAATGTTACAGCCACATGTAAAGTACACTTGGCAATTTGATGTTGTTTGTTTTTACTTGGTGTGAAAAAAAATCAATAGCTTTTAAGGGGAATTTTGGATTTAGTTTCCTTGTCCATGATTTCTGGATTTCTAACAATTACATACTGTTCTTGGCAAGCTGCTGGCACTTTAAACACATAAAGTTTAGATAAATTTTGCTTTGGATTAAAATCTATTACCCTTTTGATAGAAGTGTTTGTGCTTTGTGTACAGAGCTATCTGCCCGGGCCATCTTTATCTTACATTTATGCATTTTTAAGGAAAAGTAATGTTTATTCTACAGTTTAACCACTGATCAGTCACTAAGAAACATCTTTATGCCATGACCCTTAACAGTTAAGGAATATTCCAGGCATGTCTACATGCCACTAGCTGAAATATTACTTGGGTTTGTATTTATCTTACTTTTTACGGTACTGCTGTTCTAAGGAAGATGTATATATTTTAAATTTCTGTCAAATTTAAGTTCAAATTAATTTTGTTGCACAAATTGATTTATCAGTGTGTGTCTTGTATATCTGAATCTTATTCTTGAAATGTGTAAATTTGATAATTAAATTAGTAGTAATCAATCTTGCTGTCATTTAGCTTACTCAAAGAGACACTTTCTTATAGTCTTAAATTCTTTAATACTATACTCATATTGGCATAAAACTGCTAATTTTGTTGATTTCTTTTGTTTTGCAGAGTAATGAAAGAATTTCCAGAAATAGTATTTTATCAATGTGCAAGTAGCTGCATATTGCACAAATAAGATCATGTTCCCTAATCTCATTACTATGGGGCGCCGTTTTAGTATTTTATAGGCATTTTTGATATCAACACATCATTTCTTGATATCAAAAATTCGATTTCTTGATATCAAGAATTCCGTTTCTTGATATCAGAAAATCATTTCATGATATCAAAAAATCAGTCACATTTTTTGATATCAGAAAATCGATTTCTTGATATCAATAATTCATTTTCTGATATCATGAAATGGATTTTCTGATATCAAAAATTCGATCTTTTGATATCAGGAATTCATTTTCTTATATCAAGAAATGCTGTCCATTTTCTGATATCAAAAAATAGAATTTTTGATATCAGGGAATGAATTTTTGATATCAGAAAGTAGTGTTATTTCTTGATATCAATAAATAATTTTCTGATATCAATAAATCGACTTCTTGATATCAAGAAATCAATTTTTTGATATCAAGAAATCAAGCCTATTTTTTGATATCAAAAATTCGGCACTTCCCTATCTAAATATAGATGGATTGAACAGGATCATTATGGAACGCCTAGACTGTCTTGACATGATGATTATTACTTCATCATGTGCATTTCCCAATATATTCGGTACAAATTATAATCTTTCTTGTAGATACAACAGTTTGTTATGTACATTTACTAGTTTGTCTGGTAAGTTTCTTAGTTTGTGTTGTGCATTCACTAGTTTTTGCTGTCCAACAGATAGTTCGTCATGTGATTTTCTTAATATGTTCGGTACTAATCATAATTTGTTGTGTAGATAAAAGTTTGTTATGTACATTAACTAGTTTGTCCGGTACATTTCTTAGTTTGTGTTGTGCATTTACAAGTTTGTGCTGTCCAATTAATAGTTCGTTATGTGCTTTTCCCAATATTTTCGGTACAAATATGTCTTGTAGATAAAGCAGTTTGTTATGTTTTAATAAACAGATATGTATTAATTATCTTTTCAAAAGTTTCTGAAAATAGATAATTGCCGAAAAGAACTTATTTAACATAAGTAGTATATTTGTTGTATGTATGAGAATCCACTTGTAAAGACAAAAATTGTAAGGGCACACGTTGTGTAATTTAACATGAAATCGGATATTTTAAAGCAATCAATTGGACAGCACAAACTGGCGAATGCACAACATTTGTACCGAACATATTGGGAAAAAACACATACTAATAAATGTACCGGACAAACTAGTAACTGTACATAACAAACAGTTTTGTCTACAAGACAAATTATAATTTCTACCGAATATATTGGAAAATGCACACGGCGAACTATTAATTGTACAGCACAAACTAGTGAATGCACAACATAAACTAAGAAATGTACCGGACAAACTAGTAAATCTACATAACAAACTGCTTTATTTACAAGAAAGATTATGATTTGTACCGAATATATTGGAAAAAGCACATGACAAACTGATAATCATGATGTCAAGACAGTCTAGGCGTTCCATACCCCGCACTGAATTAATTAATTAGGGGTTATCCCTAACTGCATGTCTATTTTTAGAATATCGATAATTTTTGATATCAAGAAATACTGGCCATTTTTTGATATCAAGAAATCGAATTTTTGATATCAAGAAATCGAATTCTTGGTATCAAAAAATGATTTCTTGATATCCAGAAATCGAATTCTTGATATCAAAAAATAGTCCGTATTTCTAGAAATCAAGAAATGATTTCTTGATACCAAGAATTCGATTTCCTGATATCAGAAAATATAACTAATTTTTTGATATCAAGAAACGATTTTCTGATATCAAGAAATTGATTTTTTGATATCAAAAATTCATTTCCTGATATCAAAAATTAGATTTTTTGATATAAAAATAGACAGCATTTCCTGATATCAAAAAATCGATTTTTTATATCAAGAAATTCATTTTTATATCAAGAATCATTTTTTGATATCAAAAAATAATAATTGATATCAAAAAATGCCTAGAAAATAGTAAAACGGCGCCTCATACATTACCGGAAAAGTTAAAACTTCTGATTTAAACTTCAAATTTGTGTCAAGAAAAATGTAAAGCCAAGTCAACTGTGAGAAATATTGTTTTGCATGTAATGGTATGTTGTGTTGCCATGACAGCTGTCAGGTGGTTTGAGAAGACAATATTGATTGTTCTAGCACAAGAGAATTTATGTTAATAAATTTTACAAACTGCATGCTCTTTTGGGTGAGTATATACTTTAAAACACTGTAATATGTGTGGCCTTATAGCATATCCTTTGGAAAAGAAATCTGAAATCAAAATCTGCCTTTCCAATGTAGGTAGGTTATTCCAGTAATTGAAAGAAAACGTCAAATCCTGCAGAAAACATCTATTACTGGCTAAATGCTATGTATTTCAGGAATTCATCATGAGACAGGCGAATCAGAAAAAAAATGTATTTTTCAAACGATGTCACATTAGTTTATACACAATGATGCCTCGTACTTTTAAATACAATAGTAATATAAAAATAAACAGCGTTCGATGTAAACATGTGAACAACTCTTTAAATATTTAAATTATTTCAAGGAAAATTGCAAAAAAAAATATTTCTTTGTTGGAAAATTGTGCATTGTTGCAATTGTAACTATTCACTGATCAGCATAACATAGGAAACCTTAGCAAAATCACAGTTGATAATATTCCCAATAATAATTTTTTCCTGCCTGATTGTCTTTCTAGCAGTTACGAGGAATTATGTCAATGAATTAGGTCTTCAACATCGAGGTTATCTCCGAGTCTTTAGATGTTATCTTACTTGATATCCAGTGAAGTATTTTATTATTATATCAAAAGAAAGGTCACCAAACCTCACGTGGGGGAAAAGCCCTATCTTCGACCAAATCGCATTTTGACCCAAAATCTCATGCTTTGTCACGTTTATAGATGAAACATCGACTTTTATCACCGTGAAAAACTGAATCGTTTCATTAAATAACGAAATGATTAAAAACAGTAAAATTCCACAAATTTATTAATTAACGCATAAGAATATAAGGTTTAAGTTTAAAATCGCGATTAATTTTGGAGTACCTGCTTATTTTGCTAAAAAAATAAGGGAAATAAGATTTTTTTTAAATGACCTGCTTTACGCATACTTAAAAGATATTTTTCTTAACCTTCAGCGATTTTTTTGTAAAACGTCCTATCATAAATAATCAGTGGCGTGTGTGTTTAATTAACGGTGTTTAGCGAGATCAAAAATAAATATTGGTATAATGTTTTTTTCCAGTCATACTGACATAAATTAGTTTATTAATCTGCATTGGAAGAAAGTTGTACCACTCATGTTGATTCATACAGTAGTTTGCTATCTGTTAGGGCTATGAATAGGACTTTACTTATAAAATTGTCAACGTGTCAAATAAAAGCAATAAATCATTTCAAAAAGCTCGCGAATGCGAGCTTGAATATAAGTTTGTTTTAAGCCAGATCTGGATTTATAATGCATATTTCATTATGTAATTATGAAAAAAAGATTTTTTTCAGAATCTCCCTTCACAAGATTCAAGAAAACACTTTCATTGAATTGGTGTCACCGTGCAAATTCTCCCCCACCCCTCCCATCTGACAAAGATGGACAAAAAACTATTTCATTTTTACTAAACATAATGTCATTTTAAAATTGTGTCCAGATAATCTCAATTCATCAATGTCGGGATATATCAGTTAAAAATAATTCATATAAAGAGCTACTTTTATGACAAATATCAATTTAGCCACATAAAAAAGGAAATCCAAACTCAAATGCGCGTTTAAAATGAAGTTTTTGTAGATATAATTTAGTAGGATAAAGCTGGTCCGGAGAGACGTTCAAGCCATACGTCACATGATTAGCATGATTAGGTATATCAACTAATCACCACTGAAAAGCAGATGCGTACAGAAAACGTGCCACTTGGGACGCTAGACCCTTTGCCGGAGAAATAGTTTTAAAACTTTATCACTTTATTGAAACATTAACAACATTTGCATCTTGACATCGCCTTAATAGTCCGTAAATCTGCAATTAATCTAATCTCTAAGACATATTGATCACTTATCTACATACATAGTAATAATGCGACACCACTGTGCCATTGTTTTTTTTTTCCTGAATATATTTCAAACTTGCAATATTTAAAAGTACTAAAATAGTAACCAAAACATCACTCTTACAAAAACAAAAAAAAATACTGCATGAAAAGAGTATACACAGCCTTTATTTCAGATGAAAAGTGTGTGCGGTCATGGTCATGGGCGGATCCTGTTTCCAGGGACATGTCCCATGGAGGTAGTATAGAAATGGGATGCGCTTTTGTTATCCTTTAAAAAGTACCTATCAATCAGTAACATTTAGAAGTGTTAATCACATATCGTGTTGCTTAATACGGAGTTTACCAAGTGAGACCCGTTAAGCAGTGAAAGTAATTAGATATTAAAATCGGGATGTTCCGACATTTTCTGTTTACATAATAACAACTTGACACACGGCTTGTTACTTCGAATACGCATTCTAACGTCGTTTTTTTATGCTAACATGATGAGTCGTAACTTACGTTGACGAAATACGCACAATGTACCTGCGGTCACGGTCACACAGTTATCACAAAACTAAATTGAAACTGTTCATCTTGAAATGACTTTATAAGAAGCGTTGCATATGGCGGATGACATAACAAAACAAACATGAATATTTTGAAGCGATTTTGTTTCCGATGAATTAATACAAAAAAATAGAGAGGTTGGTGATTTGGGAAATGACTGGTCAAATTTTGTCGATATGAACGTCTGAGAGAAAAGTGGAGTAATGAAATAAAACCTTGTATTGGTAAAACATTCGTTCAAGATATACAGGAATACGGTTGTATATTCAATTTCAACTGTTTGTGTAAAAATAAAATATCATACCAAATCTACTTTGATCGTGTTTGATCGTAAAATTAAAGAGGTGTCACTTGTCATTTCCTTGTACTTTCACATATATAATTTGGTAACATATTATTTGCGATTTTGAACATAAAACATGCCTTCTGATAAAAAACAGTCGCTGATCAAACCGTTGCATGTTTAGACAATTTAGAGCTTGATTGAAGTCCGAGTAACTTGATCCTAAAATAGTTCTACATGCACGGTTTAGTAATCTAAGAAGTTTTGAATATTTCTATTAATTGTACTTCCCCATATTATACAGCAATAATATATATGCGGTTGAATATAAGCTTTATAAAATAAGATTCTGTAGTTTATATTAAGAAATTTCCTTATCCTTGACAGTAACCAAATGTAAGAAGATATCTTTTTGCAAATTACTTTAAAATGTGAATCCCACTTAAGATCATGCTGTAAGTAAATACAAAGGAGTTTTTCACTTGGACTTTGTTTTAGCATAGCATTTTTTTAAAAAAAGTTAATTCATTATTTTCAAGACATCGCCGTCTTTGTTGCGTTGTTATAAACATCACTGTTCTTTTCTCGGTATTAAGCTGCATATCATTCTTTAAAGATTTTCCAAAAAATTTTAGGGTCATTTTCCTCTTCTTTGATCCTGTTCTCGTACGTTCACTTCTTGTGTTGTCTTTTTAATGTTTATACCTTATTTCTCCTTTTCTTATACAAATTTGATGTTTTATCATGAGAAATTGAAACGCGGTCTCTTATCGCTTGTGAAATATCTGTGGAGAACCAATCTGCTTGATATTTACGTTTAACTCGTTTAACCTGTATTGGTGCATATTTATCAATGCCATCTAAAACTAAAAACAACGTTTTCCATTTTTCTAGCATAATATCAATATTTTCACATTCAGTTATTATCTCCCAGTTTCCTTCTGAAAGTTCTTTACAAGAGATATTTTCATTAAAACTTTTAAATTTCTAAATTTTTGAAAGTTGTTGTTTCGTGTGTAGCAGATTTTAATTTTTCATTTAGCCTCCGATTACAGAACACTGGAAAATGATCACTATTTTCGGTTTTAGGTATGTTAACTGGTGTTACATTTTGCGGAGTGTTTGTATGTATATATTTGGTCAATAACGGTACTTTTATTGCCCCTAACCCTAGTAGGGACTTGAACTAACTGTTCTAATCCTAATTAATTTATATAATCGAACCATACATTTTTAGTATTTTCATTTAGTAAATTGCAGTTTATATTACCTAGAATAATAATTTCTTTATCTTCTGCATATAGATTATCGACAGAATTTTCAAGATTGTCTTTCCATTCAACTTTTTCGGAAGGATGGCGATATATTTGACAAACAAAAATGGTTTACAAGTTTTCAAACGCATCTCAAGTACAACTGATTCAGTTTCATTTATTTTAAGATTGTTCGGACGCATTACCTCGATATGACTTCTTACATTAAACAACTATTCCACTTCCACCATTTCGCGTACAATTATCTCTTCGAAAGGGACCTTTATATCTATTTATGTTTAGTATATTATCCAGAATATCATCTTTAAATTTAGTCTCAGACATGCCAAATATATCAATCTTGTTTTCGAGTGAATTTAGCGTCAGGCATATTTCATTGAATGTTTCATTATTGTTAACACCTTGAACGTTTTGATGGCCAATGTTTAATCCTTTCTTTCGTAAATTTACAGTCACGTGTGTTATGATTATTTTTCTTGCAAATAGTGCATTGCAATGAAATATCCTGCTGGGTCTGGCACTTTCCTTCATGAAACCTGGGACGTATCATAAGCGAATTTCGCTGAAAGGTACATGTGTCAAATTTGACAAAATATTTCCTTCATGATTTATGGTTCCAAGCAAGCGTTTTGTACCAGAAATACGATATATGATTTCCATCTCGCTCATTAAAGTTACGGCTGGTTAGAACATATCCCTTTCTATAGAACGTTGTAAATGCGTCAATGCATCTTATGTTCAAGTGGCTGGCAAGATCTGCAATGATTTTATTGAAATATGTTACATCCGTGTCTTCACGTTGGCAAATTTTACATATTGTCACCTCTAATTGATTATTTGCTTTTTTTAATTTTGTCTAGTAGTGAATTGTATTTCCTGTTGGAAATATTCAATGTCTGTGCATGCGGGAGAGTCATTTTCGCCGACATATAAAATAACATGTTGAAACAATTTTAGATTTTCGGTTTCATCAAAGAATGAGTCGATAGTGGCATCACTTCATGAGTGTTTGTGGACATTTGTAAACAGCCCCTTATGCCATGTCGAATGGATGAACCAATTAATATTATTCTGTTTCCAGTCGACTGTGTTTTGCGATCAGTTGGAGCGCATTTCTCCGCCTTCGTTACACTGTTATTCCCCTGGCTAGGTTGATGACGCTTCTGTTTTGGCTCGCAATTTGGTACATGTGGCTTTAGAGATTCTGCATCCATTTTGTTTGTAATGACAGGTATGAGTATCCCAGCTTGTTGGTTGTGTTACTGTGCTGTTTTAGTTCTGTCAGTTGGTGTGAGATTCGCATGTGGTACAGGCACTACGGGGGGTTATAGGTACATTGTCTTGACTACGTTTGATCTCAGCTCTCAGCTGCTGGAGGTTTACTGTTAGCAGCGTCCGCGTAGGTGAAGATTTTTTCTGTCGGTCTGTTGTTAATTAACAAGGACACTTCTTTTCGGAGCGAAGATAATTCCAATTCTAGATTGCTGTTAACTGACACCAACTTTACAAGCTGACATTCCTGCTGAAATTCCTGTCGCTGTGGTGTACTTGTGTATTTCGGCTTATTCTCACACACAGTGTCCCCTATATTTTCATGTTCCAAGTTGTAAGTTGATTCGTTGTGGTTTGTTGTCGTGTTCGTGTTGAATTCATCAAAGTATTGCTTAAAACAGTGTATTATTTAAGTCTGGACTTCAGGCGTTTTGTGTTTTGAACAGCCTATAAGTGGTATTTCTTATATAATTACACTAATAAAGAGAACAGAAATGTCTCCCCTATCTTCCGTAATAACTAACAATGATTCCGTGGTAAAACTGCTTTCCTATTGCCTATAGTGTCGAGGGCTGACTGGAAACAAAACCAGCTGCTTAGTGTTTACAGTTCAATTTCATGAATCAGTATTACTCTAAGGATATACCAAGTCGTCCTTTACTTACCGCTTCTCCGCATCTGGTAATTTAGATAACTCTGTCGGTCTTAATCACAGGAGTGAGCACCGCTAATGGGGCATCCGTCGTTGCATGTTGTTAGACGTTCAGGAATGACTAAGTTAGACGTTCTGGAATGACTAATCCTTCTGTTTTGAGTTAGACGTTCAGGAATGACTAAGTTAGACGTTCCGGAATGACTAAATCGCCTGTCTAAGTTAGACGTTCTGGAATGACTAACCCGCCTGTCTGAGTTAGACGTTCAGGAATGACTAAGACAGACGTTCAGGAATGACTAACCCGCCTGTCTGAATTAGACAATCTGGAATGACTAATCCTTCTGTTTGAGTTAGACGTTCTGGGATGACTAACACGCATGATCTGAATTGACTAACCAGACTGTTTGGGATAGACAGTCTCAAACGAATAACCTCCGGTTCTGGATCAGATATATTCTCGAAAGGCTAATGTCAGGAACTGTGTTAAACTTTCCTGAATAGCTAATTTTCAATAGGAGGTATATTTCAATACTTGGATGGCGTACGGAGATTGCTTTAGTTTTGGATTTTTTTAATAATTGGGTTTAACATATTTGGCGTAATTAATTTTGACCTTCTTATACAGTTTCTTTTCGAGTATCTGTTTATTTCAGCAATTAGATTGGTTATAGCCTCTAATTTCACGAGATCGTAGCCAAAGTGAATTATTCTCGCGACGTATGAGTGATTATGAGTGTATTAATTTTAGTAAAAGACGATTTTGCTATATATTGTTTCGAGTGTAATATGCCCTTAATCTAAGTCAGTAGATAAAATGTAATAGCGCTCTTTCTTGGTTGCAACAAAAATATTAACGTCATCTCATGTACACATGATGACATTTAGCGTAAGCGTGTTTTAACAGCAACAAGCGTATTAGAATCAACTTTTCAGTATGATATTGATTAAGCGTGTCCTTTCTTATTACAACGCATTTGATTCCTTCATATTGGGTAAGTATTCATTACTGGTATCCAAGCTGTTTTTAAACATTGATGTTTCTGACTATGAAAGAAATCATAGCAAATTATTATCGCAAATTTAGCAACGATCGATATATTTATAAATAATAATTTCCATTTGTCAAAAGTTTTCCCTTTTCCGTCCTATTCTAAAGCAGGAGATAAAATGTTCAAACTTCTACAGTACATATTTTTCACTCGAACTTTGTATAAATGCAACTCAAATATTGCTTCTACGAAATTTATTTAATGTTTATAACACATCGACTATCAAGTTTAGATTTAGATAATGATACCTGACATTTGATACGAAAATAAACAACAGAACCAAACCGCCAAAATAAACCCCTTATTCAGAAATCTGAGACAGATGTAACATTTTTAAAATTTTGATTAATTCAAGGGCAAGAGATTTAGAGCGATGTTTAGAGTAGCAAAGATAATGAGCTGACCAAAATTTTGACTAAGGTACTGTCATTTTTCGTAGTAACTGAAGGGCCATAGCTGTGAATATCCAGATAATGAGCTGACAAAATTTTGGCTAAGGTACTGCCATTTTTCGTAGTAACTGAAGGGCCATAACTGGGAATATCCAGCTAGTTATAGAACTATTCTGAGATATTATGCCTGTAAGCATAGTAGTCAAGTTTGGTGAACAGAGGATAAGAACTGCTCAAGTCTGGTCAACTTTAGCAAATTTGAGAAATTCAATGGCCATAACTTCAGAGAAACTTCACAGGCATTGTGCCTGTCAACATCGTGAATAATGTATAAGGGTGAAAATAACAAGAGCTATCGGTAAGACAGCACGCTCCACTATTCGGCAATTTGACAGTAAAATAAATAAAATTAATGTCTCAATAAGAGACCTCTACTTTAAAAGGAAGATACACCAGTATATGAAAAACCCCTACTACACAGAGGGGTTAAAGGTCAATTGAAGAAGGTGTACTGACATTCTTTATTTTTAATTTTGATTTTAAGTATGAAAGGGGCATAACTATGTCAAGAAATACAATTAGAACTATTGTGATTGTAACCACACACGCAGATGATGATTATAAAGAAATATTTTTAATTTCAAGTCATTGTCTTTACCAAAGATATGTCTATAAACGACGCTTTCAAAAAAAATAACATGAAAATAATTTCAAGTGTAACAACTTGGTGACAGTAAGAAAATGTCTCTGATTTTGCATCTTATGATCACTGTTTTTTTTCTTCTGCATATTAATGCAAATAAATCATGGAAGACATAATCCTGTGTAGCTCACTACAAAATGTTTGCACTAAATGACATATGTCTGTAAATGTATTCGGAATAATATCATGAATCAACTACTCATGAAGCAGTTCTTAGCATTACAATCACAGTATTTTGCACCGTCGTCTGCATCTGAATACCACTGAACAAATACCAAATATATGTCCATTCAGATGCATTATGATTAAGTTAAATTCACAATTCTTTAGAGCTCCTGAAATGTTTCATTTTTTGACAGATGTCGGCAATCATCTAAGTGGGGGTAGTAATACAGTAAGTAATTTTCTGTATCCTTGAAGAATCCTGTTGCGCCTGGTTCTTGGTAACTTTTCCTGAAATTATAAAATCAGTAATATTACAATGAAATCAGCGTAAAAGTGGCAACATCCATCTTTTAATTTCCGAGCGTTATTTTTAATTTCATGTTTGAGAACGAGTCATCCCTTTAAACCTTAAGTATACTAAGCACAAAGCATAATAAAACTAGAAATTGCTTTTGAAAAAAAGCGTATGTCTCCCCCATTGCAAAGTCCTATAGGCAAGAAGTCAATAGTGGTCAGGAGCGAAAGTCAAAGAGACACTGATGGTTGGCTGCAATAGGGATCATCTACTTGGCATGTCCAGTCATCCCGCTAAATTTCAACACTCTTGGCCTAGTGGTTCTCAAGTCACTGTTCAGGCTCCTGTGACCTTGACCTTTGATCAAGTGACCCCAAAATAAATAGGGGTCACCTACTCTGCATGTCTAATCATCCTATTAAGTTTCAACATTCTAGGTCAAGTGGTTCTCAAGTTATTTTCCGGAAAAGATTTTACATGACCAGGCCCCTTTGACCTTGACCTTTAATAGACTGACCCAAAAATCAGTAGGGGTCATCTACTCTATATGTTTAATCATCCTATAAAGTTTCAACATTCTGGGTCAAGTGGTTCTCAAGTTATTGATCGAAAATTGTTTTCCATGTTCAGGCTCCTGTGACCTTGACCTTTAACAGAGTGACCCCAAAATCGATAGGGGTCATCTACTCTGCATGTTCAATCATCCTATGAAGTTTTAACATTCTGGATCAAGAGGTTCTGAAGTTATTGATCGGAAATTGTAATCAATGTTCATGCCCCTGTGACCTTGACCTTTAACGGAGTGACCCTAAAAACAATAGGAGTCATATACTCTGCATGAACAATCATCCTATGAAGTTTCAACATTCTGGGTCGAGAGGTTCTCAAGTTATTGATCGAAAACGGTTTTCCATGTTCAGGCCCCTGTGACCTTGACCTTTAACAGAGTTACTCCAAAATTGATATGTGTCATCTACCCTGCATGACCAATCATCCTGTGAAGTTTCATCATTCTGGGTCAAGTGGTTCTAAAGTTACTGACCGGAAACGGTTTTAAATGTTCAGGCCCCTGTGACCTTGACCTTAAAAAGAGTGACCCCAAAATCAATAGGGGTCATGTACTTTGCATGTACAATCATCCTATGAAGTTTCAATATTCTGGGTCAAGTGGTACTCAAGTAATTGATCGGATATGATGTTCAATGCAGGGCTCCAGATAAGATGCGTATTAGCGTAAATTACGCTTTGAAATAATGCATATACGCATGTCTGATAATTTTTAAGCGTATAAAAACGTATATGAAATAACAGAAACGCATGCAATGACTTTTTACTGGCATAAACAAAATCTGAATCGTCCGGATGCTTTATGTAACAGAGCACAGTCGGCATTAATTCTCCCACATTGAACGTACACACGCATTGAATGGTACTCTATAAACCTAGGTTAAACTATTTATTTACACTCAATGTCTGCGTATATCAAATAGTTGGAAATTAATATTGATGCCATTATGGTACGGTAGTGTATTTTAAAGCGGTGTCGATTTAAAATATCAACTTCCAGTGCGGAATAAACAAAAATGTCTCTTTTATAAGAATGTATAAGTGAACAAACACTCTACGCATTCTTTAAACCAACAAGACTGATCCCCAAAACATAGCTAAAGGTATATTGAATATTCTATTTTATTCGGTAGCGAGTGTGAAGCCAAAGCAAGCCAAGGGAAAAAAGAAGCAAAAACTTAAATGATGAATTGAAAGTAAACTGCAAACAAATGCATGGGTGTTACACCCAATAAATATGTTATAAAACTGATTTCTGGTTTTTTTCACATCAATAAATTTTCAGGAGTATAATTACTTCTAGTCAATTTCAGATTTTACCATTTTACTCATTCACAAAAAATATGGTTGAGTAAATACTCATTGGCCAAAAAAATTATCTGGAGCCCTGGTCAATGTTCAGGCCCCTGTGACCTTGAGCTTTAACGGAGTGACCCCAAAAACAATAGGGTCGTCTACTCCAGCAGCCCTACAATCCTGAATGAAAATGAAGTTTGAAGGTTCTAGATCAAATGGTTCTCCAGTTACTGATCGGAAATGAAGTGCGACGTACGGAAGGGCAGGGCAAAAACAATATGCCTCCCCAGAGGGTGGGAGACATAAATATTCTTGAAAAGTGTACATATTATCTACAGTTTTAGGTGTAGCAAAACTAAATTGCCTGTACATGTATATTCTCCATATTGCCTTTTGTTAAAAAAAAATGCAGCATAATAAAAGGACCTGAGTTCAAATTTCCCAAGTAGCATTCTATGAGATAAATCTCATGCTCCTTTAAAGTTTATAGCAGAACCAACTTTTTGTGACGACTGAAGGCCGTGCAGACACTGACTTACAGACAGACCCAAGAACAAGCAAGGAAACGAATCACGAACTCATTTATTCTCTAATAATATCTACCAGGTTTCGTGAAAAAAAAATCTATACTAATTTATAAGTTTTTCGGAACCGACATACAGACAGATGGAAATGCGTACGAACGGCATATAAGTTCACAATATTCCGTCTACTTGTCGTACGCTATTAACTTCATAAAATATCTCATGTACATTTTCCTTGACGCATTATAATTACAGTCTTCGTCGTGAGTGGGTTGTCCGAAGCCTAGGACAAGTAAATCCTGTTTCGAGCAAGCCAAAGTTTTCAGGTAGTGCCCGAACTGTGCATATTTCCAAAATGTAAAGGTTTTTGTGTAATCAGCGTCTTTGCAAAATGATGAGTATAAATTATTTCGAGGGTGCTCAACCGAACAAAAAAAAAACAAACAACAACATAAAACACAAGGGTCAGTGACCCTAAAGCGCTCACCTGTGTACAAGGCTTCAAGTGTGCTTATATAAGTACAGAGTTAGGTTTCTTCTATGTTAACCTATATTACATACATGTCACACACACTTTTGAACCTAGGGCAATAATTTGAAAAATTACGATAGACATTACAAATCTGATATCACATGCCAAACATCAAGGCTCTAGCTATTACTGATATAGAGAATAAGATTTTCAAACTTTCTAATATAAAAGCCTACAGTAAGTATATGTCAGACACAGGGGTGTGATCATCTTTTGACCTAGTCACCTTAGGGCAATAATTTGGACAAGTATGGTATACATAAAGGGAAAAGTGATCACGCCCCCTGGCAGCCATGTTTTTGACAAATCGAAATAATTTGAATAATCTTGGTAGAGGGTCACACAAAAAGCATTTGTGTAAAATTATTTTAAAATCGGGCTAGAAGTATCACACAAGAAGAAGTCTCAACTATATATATATATATATATAGGGAAAAGTGACCACGCCCTCTGGTGGCCATGTTTTTTTTACAAATCAAAATAATTTGAACTATCTTAGTAGAGGGTCACACAAGGACTATTTGTGTAAAATTATTCTAAAATCGGGCTAGTAGTTTCACACAAGAAGATTTTTAAATTTTCCACTTTATACATATAGGGAAAAGTGACCACGCCCTCTGGCGGCCATGTTTTTTGACGAATCAAAATAATTTGAACAATCTTGGTAGACGGTGACATAAGGACCATTTGTGTAAAGTTATTCTAAAATCGGGCCAGTAGTTTCACACAAGAAGATTTTTAAAGTTTCCACTATATCCATATAGGGAAAAGTGACCACGCCTCTGGCGGCCATGTTTTTTGACGAATCAATATAACTTGAACAATTTTGGTAGAGGGTGACATAAGGACTATTTGTGTGAAATTATTTCAAAATCGGATCATCGGTTAAGGAGGAGATGTCGTTTGAAGATTTTTCTATTATTAGCCCTGGCGGCCATGTTTTTTGACGAATCAATATAGTTTGAACAATCTTGGTATAGGGTGATATAAGGACCATTTGTGTGAAATTATTTCAAAATCGGACCATCGGTTTAGGAGAGGTCGTTTGAAGAGTTTTCTGTTTTTAGCTCTGGTGGCCCCTGTGTGCAACCAAGCGGAACCTTTTGAATAACTTTGCTAGAGGACCATTCATGCCAAGTTTCATCAAAATTCATTCAGTGCTTATGGAGGAGATGTCTTTTAAACACAATTGTTGACCACGGACGCACGACGGTCACAGCGTGATCACAATGTCTTACCCTGAGCATTGCTCAGGTGAGCTTAAAACAATATGGCATATATGGTCATGTAATTTTCAAACATGCACTCCGACTATTCCCCGAAGGAATGCTTACTCTATGCAAAAATCATGCCAAAATCTTTCTACGAAATTATTGTTTGCGAGCGGAATAACTAAATAGTGTGTAGCAACTGGTCCATAGATTTAAAAAAAAAAACTAAAGTGATCATATCAATTTATTTTACTGTAAAATGAGCGAAAAGGATCGGAGGTCTCCGACTTCGTTTTCGCTATATCATCTTAATTTTTTCCCTACCCCCATTTTCACGCGCAAAAATTTGGGCATCAAAATTTCACACAAAAAAATCTGTTTGTATTTTACGGAAAAATAAGTTAATCCCAAAAAAGTTTACTACAACATAAATTTCATTTTAAGCGTATTCTAATTTTGTATTCTTTCCGATTCTTATTGTCACACTTGTATACATGAATGCATGTTACGTTAATAAAAGCGTAATGAAAAAAAAAAGATACTTCTTATTAAACATTTGAGCCGCACCATGAGAAAACCAAGCTGTTCCCTAACGGTTTCTTTAATTGCAATAGGCTTTGAAAGCGAACAGGCTGGTCTGGATCCATGCTGGTCGCAAACGCACTATGTTGGTTTTCTCATGGCGCGGCTCATTTTACTGCTCGTTCTCTCCTCCATAACATATTTTTTAATTCGAATTTTCTGAAAATGTTCCTGAAATGTTTTTGAACAGAATAAGATTATAAAATTTCTTGACTATCGAGTCCATTTTCACGCTACAATGAAAGTTGGGAATTTAAATACAATTTCCCCCGGAATCTGGAGATGTTAGTTCAAGCTCGACTAGCTACAGCGTTCCATGAAGTGAGAAAGTTGTCTCTTTTTTATGGAGTGTCTACTGGTTAGAAACTATAAAGACAGGCTGTGTAAATTTAAGATTGCTGAGAAACGGCGTAAACCCAACACAAATAATAGTTATCAATTGCGCAAGTGCAATAACTTATTTATTTCATGCCCGTACACATTAACTTCATTTCGTTTTGACTGTGCATAGTTCGATCAACATAATAGTTAGAATTAACCGGGAATAATTATTGTTTATTTTGGTTTTACGCCCGTTTTCGACAACATTTCATTTTTTACAAGCACTAAACTCTTTCCCACAGTAACTTACAACTATCCCATTGAAAAATATTAGTCACGGATAGAGTGACTGTACCGGACACCAAACCTATGACCGCTCGATTCACAAGCGATCGCTCCAACCAGTACAAAGTCATTCGGACGGAAGTACGCAGCGTATTTTTATTTCCCCTTTTTACTTGACAACAAAAGCTAGCCAGTTTCTATCTCTGACCACTCGTGTTGAAAAGTTATTGTTACAATAACATGCTCGTCATTAAACCGTGTTATTACAGTGCAGTTCGTGATGTGCAGGTTGTTATGTTAGGTTCTCCAGTAGTCGCTCTGTAACCACTTGGAACATTCAACAAAAAAAAACAACAAAGTAAACAAAAATTGGCAAATGTATGTAGAGTTCGACGTATATGGTGACTTCACAAATGGATTGATGTGCGAACGGACGTATGGATTGATAAACTGATTGATACATTTGAAGATATAATAGAGACAGACCGGCAGACACGAACAAGTAGCAAAATGGAGAATATTTATAAGCATACTACATATAAAATTTGGTTATTGTATTTTTGGTTCGAGTTCCGCCGGGAACGTTTGTTCTTCTTCATAGTTAAGTTTAATTAATTCTATAAATATATTTCTCTAATGTATTCCGTTTGACGCTGTTAAAATACAAACTTTACCTTCAAAGATAATTTCCCGAAGTACTCCACTTCGGCTCCATAACGTCGCTTTCTATCCAACACCTATGGATATGTGCCGGATGAAAGATGGACGACTGTTTTTGTTTTTGGACTGTTTTGTCTTTTTCCCTTTGAGTAATTCAAACTCCAGTCAATACTGTCATTTAAGTTTCTGCAAGTAAAGAAGACATTATCATAATAGTTGAGAATATTACCTCATCTTGCATTAATTGTTTCTTACTTTTTTACATTCATTATATACATTGATCCGAACTGAATATTGGTACGGTACCAGAGTTATGTCCCTCGTGTCAAGTGAAAGGGCGCCAAAACTTTAATCTGAAAATTTAAGTAAAAAGGGGATTAATTAATGAAATACTGTGCAAGAGATGTTATTCTTGAGTCATATGCTGTGCATGATGATGTAGATTAAATACTTTATGTTTGAATAAAATCCCTTGTGCGGTGACAGAGTTTAATGAAAATGCATCAAAATTAACCTAAAATCCAAATTAAAAAGGGGCATAATTCATGATAAAATGGTACCAGATTTATGAGCCTAGTGTCATATGATGTGGATTATGATGTGGGATGATTGTTTTAACTTTGAATGAAATCCATTTAGTAATAACTGAGATAGAGCGAAAGTGCACCAAAATATCACCTGAAATTCTAAGTAAAAGGGGAGGGGATAATTCATGAAATATTGGTGCGAGACTTATGACCCTTGTGCCACATGATGTGGATGATGATAAGGAATTAATAACTATTTTAAGTTTCAGTCCAATCTCTCAATCAATTACAGAGATATAAGGAAAGCGCATCAAAACTTTAACCGAGGGTCGAGTAGGACAGCTCTCCATACTTCGTATAGTCGAGTTAAAAACAATTTAGTTGTATGCAACGTGGGCGGGCTTAACCCGCATTCAGTGTCGATCAACTAGATAATTTTAGTTTTCTTAAGTCGTTTCACATATAAAAATTGAAAATAAACTGAGTCAAATAGCCAAATAGCCTCTGAAAGGGGGGGGGGGGGGGGGGGGGGGCCCAGTTAGGTGGCTGCGCAAAATGTTTTTTGATTTTATTTATACTTTGTGGCAATATACCTACATGTGTTAAGTTTCATTAACAAGTGTTACTGTTACCAGTTTTGACTTACTTTTATAGATATTCACATTTAAAGTGGATGGGGTAATCTGACATGTGACCAGCCAGGAACACAATTTCTGTTATTTTTTTAAAAATGGTTCTAACTTTTTACCTGCAACTTTTATGATAAAATAACTATGCAATGGACATTCACACAACATGTTGCATTTTAAATTGTACTGAATACTTTTTTTCAGCACAGAGCCACAAAGTGGTCTAATCAAATTTACTGATTTTCAATGGACGAACTTCACCCAAAAGCTAAAACATTTTTTATTAGTTGAGATATTAAGGTGTTATTTTCAGCAGATATTGTAAACTAAATAAACATAAAAATAACAGTATATCAGTATACTCTGATTAATATTGGAAGAGTGGTACACTCTCAAATTGGGTAAAAGTGGGTGGGGTAAATAAATATTCGAAGCAACACTACAAAAATTGTGCAGTTGTTACGAAATGGCCCCAGGTTGTCTATTACTATCTCAATTGTGCCCGCCATGAGTGGTGGGGGCATATAGATTTGCTCTTGTCCGTGCGTGTGTCCGTCCATCCGTCCGTCCGAAGTTCGTAACGCGCCTAACTCAAAAAGTATTTGATATAAATTGATGAAACCTTGCAAGAGTCTTTATTATGATATGAACTTGCGCACACCATCTATTTTTCGTCTGGCTCCGCCCCCTAATTTTAGAGTTACTGCCCCTGAAATAGTAAAAAATGCACATTTTCACCTTGTGGCACGTCTAGCTCAAAAGTATTTGATATAAATTGATGAAATCTTGCATGAGTCTTTATAATGATATCAACTTGCACACCTCATATTTTTCGTCTGGCTCCGCCCCCTATTTCTAGAGTTATGGCCCCTGAAATAGTAAAAAATGTACATTTTCACCTTGTGACACGCCTAGCTCAAAAAGTACTTGATATAGGCATACCCCTAGTTTTATTAAATACAGACTTGGTTGATAAATTTTAACAAAAAAAAATTCTCTTTAATAAGACTTTATACATGTGTGCCATGGAAAAATCAATGCAGAAAATTTAATGTTAATTTGAACAATAGCTTTCCTCAAAATATACTGCCTCAGGCAAAACCTTTTGTTAAGTACTTTGAGCTTTCAGGGTTAATTTGGTTTGTCTACATGTCATGTTCAAGGTCCATGCTTTTTCCATGACACACATGTATAAAGTGGGTTTTTTTTTTGTTAATATTTATCAACCAATGCTGTATTTAATAAAATTAAGATAGTAATATACAACCTGAGGCCATTTCTTAACAACTGCACAATTTTTGTAGTGTTGCTTCGAATATTTATTTACCCCACCCACATTTTCCCAGTTTGAGAGTGTACCAGTCATCCAATATTAATCAGAGTGTACTGATATACTGTCATTTTAATGTTTATTTAGTTTAAAATATATGCTGAAAATAACACCTCAATATCTCAACTAATGAAAAATGTTTTAGCTTTTTGGTAAAGTTCGTCAATTGAAAATCATTAAATTTGATTAGACCACTTTGTGGCTCTTCGCTGAAAAAGTATTCAGTACAATTTAAAATGCAACATGTTGTGTGAATGTCCATTGCATAGTTTTTTTATCATGAAAGTTTCAGGTAAAAAGTTAGAACCATTTTTAAAAAAAATAACAGAAATTGTGTTCCTGGCTGGTCACATGTCAGATTACCCCACACACTTTAAATGTGAGTATCTATAAAAGTAAGTCAAAACTGGTAAAAGTAACACTTGTTAATGAAACTTAATACATGTAGGTATATTACCACAAAGAATAAATAAAATCAAAAAACATTTTGCGCAGACACCTAACTGGGACCCCCCAACCCCCCCCCCCACCCCCACTTTATGCGTCTAAATTTGATAAGAATTGCGGGTGAAAAGTTACAACGGAATATCAGTTCTACAGACAGGTTTTGCTGTACATCAAATTTTATGAAAAATAAAAGTGAGTAAATTTGAGTGTAAAATGTCTTACTTCTCTTATAATGACTGTTTATGTTTGACCATGTTATAATTGTTCCTTTATTGTGCAGAAGTCATGTGCTTTTTCAGTCGATAAGTCTTACAAGTCAGACAATTAAGCCTGCAAGTAATCATTTCGCACTTCAAGACCACCCTTAAATATGTTTGTTTGCCATTTCCGACCCATTACTTCTGGGTCGGTAATTCTTTTTTCTAACATCAATGAAATATTAAGCACACTCGAATGAAAAATACTATAAACTCAACCATTTCAAAAACGGTCACTGGCTTACAGAAACGAAATAAATTCAAGCCCTGAATCATGCATTCTCATTTGGTTGAAGAATATTTTGTTTACACTTCCAAGAAAATTTAATATAGCTGCTGACACGAAAATATAACGCAAATACTAAATTTTCTGTAAACACACGATCAATACCAAAGGAGCATCATGGAAGGCACGTGCAGTTTTCCCGCCAAAATAACTGAAGAAACGTCTGCTTCCAGTTCAATTTGGAAATTCATTATAAGGTAGAAGATAGCCCGATATTACGAAAATATAACGCAAATACTAAATGTGATGTTAAGTTGTTAACACGCGGTCAATACTAAAAGGAGTAACATGGAAGCCACGTGCAGTTTTCCCGCCAAATGATTGAAGAAACATCTGCTTCTGGTTCCAATTGGAAATCCATTATGGCGTATAATATTGTCTAATATTTACACATAATATATACATGATATATAAGTCGTGTTTTCGTTCGTAAAGGCCGGCTTTTTACAACTTACGCCCGCGTCCCGGGGCTATATTTCCTATAAATCTACCTCCGGTAAACGGAGGTAATCCGAATGCAAAAAAGTATGTTTATTTCCTAAAGTTGAACTTAAAATTCCCAAATGATTATGCCTTTTATGTTTTGCCGTTTTAAGATAGTTTTGCTAATTTGTATGTATATTTAGGTAAATTGTAATACTGCTGAACAATTACTGAAATGCAATTCATTAATATTTCACACAAAAACACATTTATGTAGATGATGGTAATTTGCAAATTGTCCCAATTAAGACAATTTCCGAGAGCATTTTCCTAATTCCACCGGTGTCGGTGGCATTTCCAAATTGATGAAAAAAAAGCCTGCGGCGGGCGTGACGGTCCAACCAAATATTCGGAAAATCTGTCGGCCAGTGTCCGAAAATGTATAGAAGATCTATAGCCTATAGGCCATATCAATCCAGCAAAATTTCTATGAAATACGTTTTTGGAAAAATCCTGTTGAGTCAAGCACATTTTTACGTTAAAACATATATGTATCATGTCCCGACGCCAACAAGGCTTGTCATTTTTTTTGGACATGATTTACGATAATTAGTCACGAATTCTTAGAATAATGATATGTCTTGGTAAACATGTTTTATTACATTTTTATTAATAATAAATGGCTAAAACACTAACTTCACACATTGTGATCTTAACGAATAACAGAAAATAGTAAGACGGATAATGCTTCGGAAACGAACGATATCAAATATTCCGCAAGTCACAATTTGTTAACTACATCGTAAAACAGCAGGCTTTTTCAATAATAATTAAATGTAAAATAAGTTGCAGGGCTACCTATCATTAGCTTTAATCTACCATCATGGAAATACAAAAGAATACATTTTTTTTTTGTGGTGCGTCTTTAAGGTACAGTATATGGAGTACTGGCCACACCATTTGTAATTTCTGTAAATATCATTGAAAGTATCATTTATGTTGACGAAATTTAATTGAATGTTTAAGTTTGATACTTGCAAAAGAAAAACGTAGACAGAATTGACCAATTTACGTGATAGGAAAATCAGCGTGAGAATTTCACAATGGTAAATAAATAAATGATTATGTAAAGGGTATTTGTTTTTCTTTTCAGTTTAACGTGAAAATATGATATTACTATTATAAATCAACAGTGAACACAACATGCTTAATATTTTCACGAGGGGGGTTAATGCTTTGATGTTACATGTAAAACAAACACATTTCCTTTATTATTATTATTTTCAGTGGTTTTAACCAAAGAAGTATAAATACTATTTTATAACTCTTTGTTTTAACTAAATTATACAGATCTTATACCTCCTTGTCAATAAAATGTCAATCAAATACGTGCAATGTCCCTGTGACATTTACAGATATAGGGGAAATTAGGGTAACTGAGCCATTTAAGAACTACGAAGCGTGTTTCTTGCAAATAAATTGCAGCATCTCTCAAGTATTATCATTTTAGTTATTGGATACATGTTAATATCACAATTCGGACAAAAATACCCGAAACGCTATTTTAGTCTTTTCAGAAAACTTTATTTGATGACTCTTTGTCCAAAATGGCTCAGTTACCCAACATATTTATGGTAACTGAGCCACCTTTAACATGTGTACTAAGATGAAGAATAATAAACTAATCGTATTCATTTGGATTTAAATACAATTTGTCCCAATTTGGCCAAATCGTTCAAACGGGCATGGTCCATGTATGTGTTTATGTGCATTTTCTCATTTTACGTAGCTCTGCGTCATCTTCCTTATGCATAATATGGAAATACATCACAAAAAGTGTACCCTTTAGCCTACAATGCTATAATCATTCAAAGTGTATATATTTTGTTCAAGATAGTAATTAATTTTTGTGACGATAGGCCAATGTGTTCCTATGTTGTATTATATCAGCTGTTCACATTTTTTAGACTGCACCCAAATATCGTTTAATCCGTTTAAAGATGTTTTTCACAATTATTTCTAGCGGACAGATTTTTCTATAACTTTACATACTTATAGATTAATGTATCACAAGTTAGAATATAAAATAAAAATGATAGCCACCCGTGCTTCTTCTTTCAATATTCAAAGTTTATTAAGAACACCAAATTGGTATTTTTGTCTGAAGAAACAATACATACATGTTATAAATAAAACAATTTATTTATTTATTTAGTTTGGGTTTTACGGCGCACCAACACAGTATAGGTTATATGGCGCCAAACAGGACTACAAATTTTGGTTCCACATCTCATTTACATCGAAATAAAAACATGAGGTATGGAATCAATTTATAAGAGTATCTTGCATGCAAAACTTTAACCAGAAGTTTTAAGTTCAAAAGGGGACATAAACTGATATGTGCCCTTGACGTATTAATGTATTGATCCTTTCCGAATGCATCAATAATTCCCGATAATGTAGTTGGTTTGATTTAATTTAAAAAAAATGTTAAGTTGTGTTGGTTTTTTAACCCACCAAGTGGATATTTAGATTAATTTATCTTTGTCGGCCAGCTAAAAATTAAAAAAAAGACATGCATTTGATTTAAATGGATTGTAAGTGTATTTAACCGAATAACCGCATTTCATTCAGCAATGCGAGCTTCTTTCCTTTTTCCATTTTATAATTTTGTTCAGTTAAAGTGAAACTGAAAACAATATATTTTTTTTCCATAAACTTTCACAAGACAGTAAGGGCATGGACAGGTTCTCAGGTGCCCGCGGGAAGGGTATGTCTTTTTTTTTTCAGGGATTCAGGGTAAACTTTGGTATGAATACAACAATGAAACGTATTAAAATCTTGTGATTTTTTTCTGTGTTTTCAAACAGAAGCATTGTTGTGTACGAATTGTAATGTCAAAATTTTATATAATGTTGTAACCAGGCCGAAATGAATGCTGATTGTGAACATCGCTGCAATAGGTGTTTCCACAGGCTTATCAAGGTAGACAAAATGCGCTGTTTATTACACTAGGCAAATCAAAAAATCTAACTCGAAGTGACCGGAGTACCGGCGTTCAATCTATGACCAGACAGCTGCTCGCAGTGGTTTTTGATAATTAGTTACCTTGTACACGGGGTCACCCGCCGATCCTGCCGTTGTCCTTAAATTATTTCAGCGTAATCTAGACAGAAAATAAGTAGAAACTAAGAATCTACATTTTAACCATTTAAGTATGTCCCTTTTTTAGTGATGTTCTTATAAGATTTCAGCATTGTTACTTAAACGCTTCAAGCGTACTAACTGCGATCAAACGCATGTTCGACTCACAAGCAAATGCCGTTCGTCTCAAGGGCAAACTCCTGCACGATACAGATTTGAACTTAATTTATCTTTAAAATTTAAATAATTATGATATGTTTGTCACATGTCGTATTTTTATAGACTGTAGTAACGCGCATCGTACATTAAGTCAAAATTTTACTTAACCCATTTCCAATAGTGTCATGTTGTATCGTCTGGTTAAGTTTTGTCGGAATTATACTAGATCGACATTAATATCGCCGTTCCAGTAATTAGCACTAAGATCAATGACTCGTTGAACACGACCAACAACGAATACGTGTATATCTCAGGCAGTCATACACTGTACTTACTTTGGCGGGAAACCTGTACGTGCATTATACCATGGTTCTTAGACCATAATGACCGTGTGTTGCGGCGTGTAAGCTGTATATTGATTATTGTTAACAAACTGTATTTCTTCGAAATATAAAAAATAATGTTCTAGAACTTAACCGAATCAAAATGAACATGAATTTCGTTTCTTTACTCGTGAGCGTCACTAGCTCTGGAATGTTAGGACTTTATGACATTTTTCTTTCCTAGTTCTTTATATGGTGATTTTATATTTAATGATATTATGTTTAATTACCAGACTGACAATGACGACTCGGTCACTTATTCCGCCGAAAAATGCCAGTTTAGTGCTGAGTCGGAAACACAAAAGCATTTTAAGGGATTAACAATGTATATAGACTAGCCACTAGACTGATTATAAATATATTTCTACAATATTCCCCTTTTTTGTCGAATTCAATTTCATAGAGACAAAAGCCAGTCTATTTTAGAGATTTTCACAGAGGAATGATGTTAAGATATTGGACATAATGATATAGACTGACTCAGTTCACTATATTCAGTCATAAAAATGTAAAAAAAATATATCATAGTCTAGGAGCTGGTCTACAGTGTCAGGGGCGGCAAATTCAATTGTCCGTATTGCCCAGGTTGTCCCAAAGCTTGTAAACGGACCGACAAGTGAAATTTGACCATAATTTACTATATAACTATCATACGGACAAGTAAAAAAAATGACACAAACGGACAAACAAGTCAAAATCAGATTTCTTCTTCCCATGAATGTATATTTCTTCTTCGGTACACAGATTCAATAAATACGTCATGCACTCGATGCTTTTAAAGACATGTGTCATGTGTGTTAATGCACGAGGAACTAGCGAATCGAGCTGGCTCGATTGACAAATATTTCATTATTGTTATTGTAATAATAATAATAAAGTGATGATCATGATGTTAATTAGGTGTTTATTTCAGTCTGCTGTCCTTGAAAAAGTATACAAGAATGTATGAGTATGACTTCCACTGGGCTTAACGCTAACAATTTAACACATCATTATACAATTATTGACTTTTTCATAGGTTGATATCAGGATTTATCAACCCGAAGAGTTATATTCACCGAGCCGAAGGCTCATTGTCCATTGCTTGATAAAATATAATTACCGGACCCAGGGATGAGGGGTTTAGGTAAAAGCTAGGAATTTCCGAGAGTGGAGTATCTGACAGTATACATATAGCTTAAGTGCATTTCAAAACTCGTTTTGTCAACAATCATCAGAAAATATTTTCAGCAAAGATATCAACATACTACTCATTTTGCCACAATTATTTCTTTAAAAAATCAAATTATCACGCGTTACGCGTGACGGTCACAATTACATATTCAGAATAATTTAAATGACGTTGCCATGTAGGCAAGACATTTTAAAAATCTTTTTTCTTTATGTGTGTTGTAATTTTTAAAATGTATTTTGTGTTTGTAGCTAAATAATGTGAACCTTTGTTTGTATATATATGTAGGCCTACGGAATGATATAAAACGCATACATGTGTCATTTTCCCGCAGAAATAAAACGCCGTCGATTATTTTTTATATTCAGTTCATGTATCGACAAAATCGTACAAGCATGTCCACAATAAATTCATTTTCAACACACGCTTTTGAAATTCAATATATAATAATATTTATTATGATGAATGTTATCATTTGAGCTATTTTTAGAGATCTATAACGCACGCTTTTTTCGGGTTATAACGTCTACATCAGGGATATAAAATAGCTATTTTTATTTAGGGGCACAGGCTGTCAAAAATAAATATTTATAGGTTAGCTTTGTATCGGGAAATATGCACGAGTTCTTCAGCGGAAATATTGCGCGACTTTAAGAGCGCAATATTCTTCCGCTGAAGAACTCGTGCATATTTCCCGATGCAAAGATAATAACCTTTTTATTACATACGTATCTACATGTATACATATTATGTAAGTACCATAATTATGTTCAATAGCCTGAATAGGATTGACAATACTGAACTAAATAGAAAAAACAACAACACACACTGAATTACGTCACGCACCCGATATGAAATTCAGGCGTCAGTGTAAGGAAACATATTGACGTGTCCGGTACCAGTGTAACTTAACGGGGAATAAAAACGAGTATGTAATAATTTACATTATGGACATTTTCTCCAACAATTTTGGGACCCAGTCCAAAATCTAGGTGCTGTGGGTACTTGGCCCTTGCTAATTTATATCCCTGTGCAGTGTACCAGAGGATTGTTGACAGAGGGATTCTGCAGATGATGAAACGAAATAATGCTATTCTAGCAATAAATATTTATCATTATGGATCGAGAAATATGCACGAGTTCTAAAGAACGAGTGCATATTGCTCGATGCAAAGCCAAAATTCTTTTTATTACATACATATTTACACAATCAGGGGTGGCGAAATCTGATAATGACTCGCTTATCCATTTCTGTCAAGTGCTATTTTGTACTAATTGTCCGTATGGCCAAATTTCACTTGTCCGTACAAGCTTTGGGACAACCTGGGCAATACCCTGTATACGGACAATTGAATTTGCCACCCCTTGCAGAGCTAGTGCATGTTTCTCGATACAAATCTAATAACCTATGATTATTGACTTTTCCGGTTCCACTGCAACTTAACGAAGTAGATCTAGATCAACATGTTTAAAAGCTCATGATGCCTAATTTCACTTTCATTAATATTTAGTTTAAAACATATTTATTCCCAAAATAGAGTATGATACATTATATTTATACGTATGACATACAGTACTGTAGTGAAGACAAAACAGGAAAGGATAAGAATAAAGACAAGTCTTATCTATAGAATTCTTCTCCTTCATTAATATTTGTCAAAGGTTTGAATATTGCTGAACATACCAGAATGTTTTACTGAATCTATTGTTTTTAATCCCTTTGTGTCATTATCCATAACAGTTGAGTTCATTTGCAAAATTGCAATATTAAATGTAGAGCTTCTATACCACCATGTAAGTGGTCATAACATCTATCTGAAAAGCTGTATCATCTGGGTTTTTTCTTAATAAAGCATTAGTCTACTGCAGTATGGACTTTTAATAACATGGAAATTTCAAAACATATCCAGATACTCATAACGAGCTAGATACATCAAGCTAGTTTGTAAATCATGGGCTGAATTTGTAGATTGAATAACGTCATTGACCAGTAAGAGTACAAGATGACGTAACTTCACGCTGCTATACCGCTAGACTGCTAACACCACGCTGCAAGGCCGCTAATTTCGTGTTGCTAGGCGTCTTACTGGATATTTCGCGCACATATTCTTGCATCAAGATATAGATCTACCAAAAGGTATCTAATACAGATATCTCTACCTGCATGCTCTATCTTGGTTTTGTCATCTTCCAAAACAAAACCACAAATCGTGAAACGCCCGTTAGACGATCCTATCATTACTGTAAATTACAGCAACTGTTTAAGTCTATACTAATTAGATATCTAAATCAAATGATTTTCCTTATTTCTACGACCTCATAATTAACTATTGTTGATGTTTAATAAAAACATTTTCTACTCGCCTTCTGTCATTTATTGAAATCCTCCTGCCTCATGGGCGTAGGAGCGAGTTTAACTTTGGGGGGGGGGGGGGGGGGCAAACCTTTTCGAAGGAAGGGGGGGGGGGGGCGGCAAGGTATCCCCGGTGCATTATACATGACAAAGCCTCAAAGCCTTGTACAGGGGTCAAATGGGCCATAGGCCCCCTCAAGCCTCTATGTTTTAGCAATCATTGAGTTATTCTGATGATACACATACACCTAGGCAGTGAACTGTCTTAATCAGTCATATTATGTATTGTTCATTTTCTTTACATTCTGTTGAAGCCCTGGACATACAATCAATTAGCGCTGAATTTGTCTAACTGTGATATAAAGTTGTGGAAATATCATTTCACATGAATGGACAATGAAAAACAAAAAAACTCCAAAAACATAACGTTTACATGCGTAAACAGGCTTAATAGTTACATAGATTTTGCAGACGCTCAAACCGGAACTGTAGTGATTGCGCTCAATGATATATTATTTTTATAAAATGTAGTCAAACAATCCTTGGGGTGGCGCGCACAGAATTCAGTACTCACACTACGGAAAGAGACAAGTCAGAATACAAGGGAAATGCAAATCAGAAAGGGTTAGGGTTTAGATAGTCCGATAATCTGTTTTTCGGAATTTATGTGTTTATGAAATAAAAAAGTTTGTCAATTGGCGCGCTAAAATAGCAATCAACATGACATCTAAACTGGACAATAAAGCTTTTTATTACAAAATCTAGTGCATGATCTTAGGTTTCTATTCTCTGTGTAACAAGATCGAAATGCATCAAGCTGCGCTCTTAACCCTTACCCTGCTAAATTTCTATAATGAACTTGTCCGTCTTTTAACTTGGACAGTACCATTAACTGTTAAAAGGGGCGCTTACAAAAAGATACAGACTGAATGGCGAACAGTGTAGACCATGATCTGGTATGCACTAGTGGCAAAAGCAGAAGCACTTGTCACAATCAGGCTAAAGGTTGAAATAGAAGAAAGGCATTATACATATATGTACAAGGTATTACCAGACGTTAACGATTCTAGGCACAAAACTTTCAGTTGTATTTTGACAAGATACTGCATGTAGTTTTGAATAAATATTGCCGAGTCAGTGATTTTTTTTGGGGGGTGGGGGGGGGGCATTTTAGTGCCGAATATGGGCTGTTTCCCCTTGCAAAAAACTTCCATTTTCCCCCAAAAAAATATCATTATTTCCCAAATATATTTCACATTTCCCCTTCTGATGGACATTGTTTTTAATTAAAATTCAAAAAGTCTGTATCACAAATGAAAACGGAGTCAGTCAAGAACTAGTCCATTCGTCTTACAGATATTTCAGTAGAAAAGGCAAAAAAAATTCAACAACCTAAAAAAAAAAAAAAAACAAGCTTGCCATTATTTTCCCAATTTCTGGATTTGTCGCGCTTATTTTCCCATATCCATGGTCACAGGCAGTTTAATTATTTCCAAAAAAAAAAATCACTACGGGTTTGTTTTCTAACAATTGAAAGCAAAATTGGTAAACGAACCTTATAGTTCAATGTGGAAGACAACATCGATAATAAACGGTATTTACCGCGTTTGAAAAAAAAAAATCAATTCAAAATAAATACATGAAACCAGGTGTGTTGTATTTCGTCGAGAGTTGCTATAAAACAAATTATACACAGTCAATATATATTCAGACAGTTCAGACCTATAATGTAAATAAGTGTATATGCTGCGTATGTGTACATGCACATGTATGTATATACCGGTATTATTGTAATGATTATGCAGGATTACCTACCGGCTTCTTTGTTCCGATGAGGTCTATAAACACCTTATTGACCGCTTTAGAGGTCTATAACAATTTCCAGACCAGTCCTACTAGTGGCTCTACCTGCGTTTGATGTAAACGCCCATTCGGTGAGCTTTACAAAAAGCGGGATTAGATGTAATGCAAAAAAAGCACTGCTACGGATTCTAGATGGAACAAAATTTAGGCTCTTGTGATCTAGATTCTATTTTTTTTCATGAAAATCACGAAAATATTTGTGGAGGACATTTAGATCTAGTAAATCTACTATTGTTACGAGTGTATATAATATTAACAAATTTGATAATAATTATCAGTTAGAAACATAGAATCTAGGTCCTTACAACTTATGTAGTCTGTAATGCCCCTCGGAAAGATGTTTCTGCTCTGTCGTCATAACACGTGCGATGACGTAGATAAAAATGACGTCATCCGACTCAGCGCTTTCGACTGCAGATCTTCACCGCCGCCATTTGTGATATAATACAGCTAAGCCTAAGGTAAATTCACCTTTATATTTATGTAAAATCTAAATGTTTTGCGTATGTACACTGTTGTTTAGGCCTAAGAAATTATTTGAATCGATGCCGAGCATCTTTGAGTTGATCTTTCTGTTCTAGTTTTAGGCCTAGATCTATCATTTGGACTTAAATATCACTGATGCAGTGCAAAGGGGTTCGGCTCATGCCTAGGTCCAGGCCCTACCCTATAAGAAAAACACGGGTAGGGCCTGGGCCTAGGCATGAGCCGAAACCCTGTAATGCAATGGTGACTGGTGAAGGAGTTGCTAAAAGAATTTCAGCTCAGAGATGTTTATATGCTGTTACGAATATCTTAGGGTAGTGGTAGATTTAATAAATCTAAATAAGTTACAATATATCCCGGTTTCTCGTATTCTCAGGGTTTCTCATATTCTCGTTTCTCGACTTATTAGCATTTAGGAGTGACCTATCGCTTTTATTAATAGATTTGAAAGGTTACTGGAATAAACCACTTCAGTAAAACGGTATGCTACCTTTTTATAACTTATTTTTATAATAAATATTTAAATGACTGCCTCTTCGACATTAGACGCCATGGTGCAGTTGTAAGCGTGACGGCTCTAGAATCTAACTTGTGAGTTCGAATTCCAACGGAGATCAATACTTTTTCATTGTATTATCTTTTTCATTTTATATTTTGCTAACATACATTTTAAAATGATGATAATGTTAACATGTAGATTCTGTTTGAATTGCATTACTTTTATCATTTTGCTATTTTCGCATATAACATAGTTTTTTTTCAAATATCTTCTTGATTGTGAATTATTTAACATGGTTGACATAGCTCTTGACAATTTGGTCATTTAACAAGCTGACGACACTGATTTAGAGGAAACCGACGCTGCCAGCGAGTGTGAGGATGTTCCATTGGACCAGGGGCGGCAAATTCAATTGTCCGTATTGCCCAGGTTGTCCCAAAGCTTGTACGGACAAGTGAAATTTGACCAGAATTTACTATATAACTATCATACGGACAAGTAAAAAATAGCAAATGACAAAAACGGACAAGCAAGTCAAAATTCCCCCCACCCCCCCCCCCCCCCCCCCCCCCCCCCCCCCCCGAGAATATGAGAAAACAGGATAGTCTATTTATAGTAATAACAAAGAGACGTAATTCTAAAAACAAGGGTGCCTCACACGGTGGCAAACATTTGTGCCAAGTTACATCAAAATCCCTTCATGTATGAAGAAGAAATGCTCCGAACAAGGTCATTCTTGTATCTGACATTTTGTCTCTATGTGTAACTTTGACCTTATACTTATGGGCCAGGTTCTTCCGCATGACACTCCGTCTCATGTTGGTGAATATTTGTGCCGAGTAATTTCAAAATCCCTTTAAGGATTGCTGAGTTAGACTGGACAGGAATAAAACCCTTTTGGCTTTTTATTCCCAAGTGTTACCTTGACCTTGCAGCTAAGGGCTCAGATGTTGCACACAACACATTGTCTCATCTAGGGGAATATTTGTGCAAACTGATATTAAAATCCTGTCTTGCATGACAAAGTTATAGACCGGACAGGAAAAGATTCCATTGACCTTTGATCTTAAAGTGTGACCTTGACCTTTAAGCTAGGGTTCTATATATTTTATCTAATATTAAAATCCCTTGACGGATGACAGAGTTCTGGATCGGACAGGAAAAAAACCTGTTAACCTTTGACCTCCAATTGTGACCTTGACCTTTGAGTTAGAGGGTCCGGATTTTGTGTATGACACATCGTCTCGTCATCAAAATATTAAAATCCTTTAATGAAAGACAGGAGTTATGGACCGGACACGAAACAGACCCGGTTCATGCTTTGTAAACATTTCACTGCCAAGTGTGACCTTGGTCTTTGAGCTGGGGTCTGAAAGTTGTGCGTGACTCATCGTCTTATTATGAGATACATTTGTGCCAAGTAATATTGAAATCCCTTCAAGGATGGCATAGTTATGGACCGGACAGGGAAAAAGCCCTGTTTACCTTTGACCTCCAATTGTAACCTTGACCTTTAAGCCAGGGGTCCGGATTTTGCACATGACACGTCGTTTCGTTATGGGGAACATTTATGCCAAGTAATATTAAAATCCCTTCATGGATGACAGAGTTACGGACCGGACACGAAATTGTGGATGGACGTACGGAATGACGGACGGAAAAGCGCATTCCTATAGTCCCCGAAACTTTTTTCAACCAGCAGGGGACTAATAAAAAGACAAATTTATCTCCCCTGAAACATGGACTAAAATCAGGCCATGGAAAAATTAACAGATTAGAACTTGTGTAAATACAGGTTTGATTTTTTCACACTCATTACAGTTAGGCCAACGTTTTTTATGTGATTTTTCGTTACTCAGACCCTCCTGCCCTATTTTCTGTCATTTTCAAAAAAAAAAGAAGAAAAAGTGATGTTTTGCTGAGTTCTGATGATGACAAATCCAGTATCTGTCAGTGTCATATAGGTGCGATCGATTTCCTTTTAAATGAAAGCGTCTTCCACATGTAAAACAATCGTGTGAAATTTAAGTTTACCTATGAACCATTTACAATATGCAATGAAAAAGCGAAATCCTGTATATCACCAATTAAACAATGAAACACAAGTTCTGTAAAGGCCAAGAAGATGAAAGCATAAAACTTTACGGTGTCTCAGATATATGCTAGATGTAACCGAATGTAAATAACAATGGCAAAACTGAATGTGAATTTGACATGCATTTGGAAAATAAAATATGACATGGGAAGAGGATATTGAGGTGACTCTAGGAGCAACAAAGTGCTGCCGAAGAAAGGAGTCATGAATCCAATAAAGCTTTTGCTCACTTATCGTCTGTTGTTTTACTGCCTTTTTTCCCCCTCCTGAGCTGTCAACATTTTTCTGCCCAGAATCCAAGTAACAAAAAATTGAAAATCTCTGGCCTTATGTTATCAATTCAAAGGTAGTAAAGCTTTCCGCTCATTCAGTTTAGACACTTTGTTAATAGTTTGAGTAAAATACTTGTGTCATAAAATTTTAATGGTAGTCTTTCTTATACTACAGTACTGTTTGCAGATGAAATTGCCCTTTCGCCTTTTCTTAAATCGATAGACTTGTACCTTTACGTCACAAAAGCAGCGATGCTGAAGCTATTTTTGGATCTCGTCTATACAGGTAACTCCGCCTTTCCGATACGAGTAAAAATACTAAATGAACTTGTTTACACAGGCTGCATGACCGAGAAATGATGATTTAAATACTGTTGCAACGGGTGTTTAACCGGATTGTAACAGATGTACTAGATCTAATCTTATTTAAAATTTAAATGCATCTTGCCACAATGCACACTACATTTAGGTAGCGTGAATGTGAAAAGACATCCTCTTATACATTACAGGCCTTTTTCTGCCTAAATTTTAGTACCTTTTGCTGCAGACTTTTCTTTTAAATAATGCACCTGGTGTTTAGTTTTCACAATAATTATAAAACGTGACTGACTCTTTGTTGAATTAGCTCATCGTTGATTGAAGGGCATAAATTCGATTCCCGGAATCGACAATGCCTCTTTTATTGAAAAAAGTCAGCAATTTCTTACGGAATATGTGAGTCTTAGTCTAACTAATTTGACGCGATCCTATGTAAACAGTTACGAGTAGTTTTCTCAACTCGAAAGAAATTGTCATCGCTAGATTTATGTTTAAATGCTGATTTTGTTGCGAATATGAGATACATTCAAATAAAACTTACATGTATCCAAAGGTAGACCAAATAATGGTACCCGAGAGTTGAATATCGTTATATTTTTTGACTGGTTGATATCACCTTTAGGTAGACAACATAATACATCAAAATGTAAAATCGGTCTACCCGAGGTCTCATTATTTAGACTAATCAAAGGGGGATTCAATTTCTCATTAAATGTAAAAGTTATCAAAATTCCCCTTAACACGATTAACGTTACATATAATGTGCAAGCGATAAAACCATTAACTTTACATGACGGTGTACTGTTATTTATCCTCAATTATTTTGGTCCTGTTAGAGTGACCGTCACAAATATTCAACAAACTAAACGTCGAATTACTTTGACTTAAATGAGTCTATAACTGGTTCTTTCCATGAACGTAGACAAGGCTTATCAACTGCCTGTATGTAAATAACTGAAATAGGTGTAAATAACTGAAATAGGTGTTTAAACGACTTCAAATAAATAGTAGATAAATTCACATAGAAGGAGAAGCGAAACCCAACCAAAAATAAAATAAAAAAACTAAATCTATTATCATGGAGTTAGATTTGCGTTAGTTAAGCTACGGAAGACTGCAGAAGTTTGAATATCAAATAAATCAGTTTTTATGGATATGACAATTAGAACTACAAGTGTTGCGTAACCTGAAAGGTTCAATGATACCTTTCTATAAAATCTTATATACCTTGCGTGGATGGAAATTCGTCGATAATAATTGTAATAACAAACAAAAAAAAACGCTGTTTTCATTTGAAAATAGTTGAAATATTCAATATTCTAATTTTAAAACATATCAATTATAACTTTATTGCACTTTACAATGTATGCAAGTACGGCGATACTTCAAAGATAGAGTAAGAGCGCGCGCTTTGTGTGACGTAAAGAAAAATGTTTCACGACAAGGGCGAATGAACAATTTACTGCGGATGAGGCGGGGTCAACCTGTCAGGATTACTCCAAAAATAGCTTCATCTTCACAGTTATTGTGACGTAAATGTGCAACTCTATCGATTTGAAAAAAGTTGAAGGGGCAATTTGATCTGCAAACAGTAGTATCACTGTCTTATTTTCTATTTGCACTATAAACCAATTAATCTTTTACAGACCTCTAACTAGATCAATGAGTATGTGTGCTGTGCTGTGCTGTGCTTAGATATTGTTATGAAGTAATTCAAACTGGTAAGCATAATTTATATTTTTAACCTGGCAGTGTAATTAATTGTGCATAACTATATATGTACATGTAAGTTTACACACTACCTCAAGTATGCTGTATTATGCCACTAGGCCCACTACACACACGTGTATGTTTGAGCCTGAAATGTTATTATATGCCTAACGTGAACTGTACAGTATTTTGTGTAACAACTATAGATGTATCTTACAAGTATTTATATTCAGGGGTTTTTTTTGGCCGTTTTTATAGCCGATATTCGGCTTTATTATATACCTATATAAATTTTGTAAATAATTGGCTTGTATTTCACAATCAAATATGAACAGACAGACAAAAATTCCGTATTATACCTTTTAAATTCCGTATTGTACCTTCCGTATTGTATGCTGCCGGACTATTTTCATTAATATGCATGACCCGACACATTTCTATAAATAGCGCACATAAAAACTTCACTAAGTTCCATTTAATATCGATAAACATTGACGATTTTGATCAAGAACAAAACAAGAGTCAAAATGGTAAATGTATATAATAAATGGGTCATTATAACATAGCTAGATCTGGGACTTTGTATTCGGCTCTCGTGGATTTTGCATGGTCGCTTGCGCGCCTCGTGAGATCCGATGTAGCAAAATCCACTCGAGCCGAATACTGCATCCCAGATCAAGCTACTGTTATAATAACCCTATTATATTCCCAATGCCAAAAAGTAAGTATTTTTCCCAAAATGAGTGCAAAAATTCCCAATCTACATTCTAAAAAATTTCATCAAAATTGCACAAATATTGACCAAATTATAGACAATTTTGTAATGGAAGTATGTTAAATAGGTTATACAATGTGAAACAAGTGTATGAGAAAGTGCTTAAACACATCTTTATTATATCCTATATGACTAAATATTTCCCAATTTGGAACATTTACGCATCAAAATTCCCAATTTTAGGGGTATAGGCTATGTTCCAACACTTGGCATGGGGACTGTTGCTCCCAGTGAAGACTTTAATAGTAAATAATTATTTTAAGCTACAAGTCAAAAGCTTTTATTTAAGCAGATATATTTAACTTTATCAAAAGCTTCGAAAACTGGAAAAGTGCAGCTAAAATGCTACATTTTCATAGAAGTAAATATATTCAAGTCACATATCTGTTTCATGATTATGGATTTAGGTTATCAGTGATTTTTTTTGCCCTTTTGGGAAAAGGTCCGGTACCGGATAAATTGGGGAAAATAGCAGGGTTTTTACTCAGATTGGGAATTTTTATAGTTAATTATAAATAACATCATTTAGAATGCTTCTTCCTTTAATTCCATGTAAATATCATCAAACAAACTGTTTGAATGGTTAAATCATGGTGAATGTCAATGTAACTAAGTTTTCCTTCTGCAATCATCAAAATGCAAACTTAATTTGGTCATTTGGGGAATTTTTGGATGATAATTGGGAAAAAGGATTGCATTTTTCAATTGGGAAAAGGTCCTTTTAGGGTACTTTATAAAGAAGGAAACAAATTGCTGGTTATGCAGTATTGTATATTACATAATTATTTTCTATCAGCATTTTCAAACGCATACATTACTTGATTACACTGTTACTGTACTGTATGCCAATGTTATTAACTTATTACCTTTTTTCACGAGTTCGCTTTGTTGTGTGCCTTCAGGTCAAAACGTACCCAACCCAAAATGTACCCATGTTTTCTCAATCCCTGTGAATTATTTCTAATGTGAAAGGGCTGTACATTCTATTTCAAGGTTTTTATTAACAGAGAGAGAAAAAACAAGACAAATATATTTCTTCACTCTTAAAATTCGCTCCCTGCTGATTTTGCAGCCTCAGTTTGCTTCAGACAAAAATCCGATGAACAACTTATTTTTTAATTTGGTGTGGCCTAAAACATTAATTTTGTACTTTTTGTGATATTGTAGAATTTAATAGACTTTGTTTAGCTGCAACATCTACTGTCAGAAAAAAACAAAAACAACCCAGATTATTATTATTGTAGAATAACATTAATTCAGCCAGTTAAAATGCCATTTATAAGGGGCTGGCCATTTGATATTAGGGAGGTTGGTGCTTTCTTGGATTTGTTTTAATTCTGAGTAGCTTTGCTTGAAAAAAATATTCTGGCTTCAACAAAATGAAAACAAGTCTGGACTTCCAAATCCCGGAAGAAACAATTGTGGCTTCAGGTCAGATTAAAAAAAACCTTGGGGCATGTGATGTCAAAAACTGGGTCACTATGTCAAACATGTTTATAAACTTTACACTGTTATGGTTTGTTAGTACAGTCTGTGTCTGATAACTTCGGAGTGCTTATTTGGACGAGTCCAAGTCAGGGGGGTCATCGATATTTATCATTATCTAAGTGTACACTTTTATATTATACTACTAACTGGAACGCTTACTTTGAAGTAGAAGATTAGTACCGGCCGTAGAGCGTTAGCCTTACATGTGCAATTCTTTTTATTTCCATTTTCGCGTTGGTTCGAACCCTACTGTGATTTATACTTTTTTGTATCTTTGTTTTTATGCCCCCGAAGGGAGGCATATAGTTTTTGAACCGTCTGTCAGTCTGTCGGTCTGTCAGTCTGTCCGCAATTTTTGTGTCCGGTCCATATCTTTGTCATCCATGTATGGGTTTTCAAATAACTTGGCATGAATGTGTACCACAGTAAGACGGCGTGTCACGCGCAAGACCCAGGTCCATAACTCAAAGGTCAAGGTCACACTTAGACGTTAAAGGTCATTTTTCATGATATTGCATTGATGGGCGTGTCCGGTCCATATCTTTGTCATTCATGCATGGATTTTAAAATTATTGGGCATGAATGTGTACCACAGTAAGACGACGTGTCGCGCGCAAGACCCAGGTCCGTAGGTCAAAGGTCCTAAACTCTAACATCGGCCATAACTATTCATTCAAAGTGCTATCGGGGGCATGTGTCATCCTATGGAGACAGCTCTTGTTTATTTAATGTTTTTAATAAATTTTTTCAAAGACAATTGAAAATATTCAAAATGCAGTAATACAGCACTACGGTATACAATTACGAAATATGGAAAAATGATGTCGCTTGAAATTTGTAGTATGCATTTATCACTATTCTTATACTGAACAATGTTTTTCTTTGCAACAACAGACGTGGACGCCTCTGACATGTTGACTACACTAAATACTGGCAATATACCAGAGAGGAATTTAACCTGCACGAAATTTCCGAGTGTTTTCGTGACTATGCATTCATAATACGATGTGTTTACACAGAGCTGATGGCTGGTCACCTTTAAACAGAAATTAATTTAATATATTTCTAAATATATTAATACATTTCAGGAAAAATGAATGATTATGGTGGTTACCCTGAAAGAGAAAAGAAAACTTAAAAAAAAAAGCAACACCTACCGTGATTCGAACTTACGACCCACATAATTCGACATTTCAAACATCAATGCTTAACCACTGAGCTACCGGGACTGACAGACGTGTTGCAATAAAATATACCTAATATTATTGTTTATGTAAGCTGCTTTACCTATTTTGTTAGTTTTATAAGTCCAGAAAACATAAACAAACGTGACGTCACTCCGAAGTTATCAGTCACGGACTATACAGTGTTTTCTCTTGTAAAGCTTATGAATTTGTGAAAAAGAATTATGCATATCCTGTTGTGTATAAAAATATCTTTGAAATTGTGAATTCAGAAACATTTTTAACTTATTTCTGGAATATCCTGAATTTAGTTCTTAATCTTTAGAGAGTATTTCAGTAAAAGTTCAGTAAAATCATTTTCTGAAACTTTTTGAATTCATTTCTGAATCTTTCAGATACAGTTCAGTACAACCTCCAAAACATTTAGAAAAGTTCAGAACAGAAACACACTGTTCAGAAAGATTCAGACTGCTAAAAATGATCCAGGCAGAGTTCAGTCTGTTCAGACATGTTTCAAAAATATTCAGACAAATAATGTCATGAGGAAACTTTTCTTCTGATTTATAAAAAAACCCCAAACACTTGATGATAACACTTTTTTCTCTGAATTAAGTCAGCAAAATGCAAGATTGAGCATAACATTTCTTTAACAAGCTTAAATTTACTAATTTAAGTTTTGAATTCCAAAAAAATATCTTTGGGTTACTATGAAAAAAATATTCTGACCCTCAAGTTCTGAAAAAATACTCGGTCTTTCAAAGAAAGGGGGAAAAAAAAATCTTTTTCTCCAAGTAAACAAAATCCTGGGAGGCCCCTCACACTAGCCCCCTCCTCCCCCGCCCTTGAAACAAGTGTGCAAGTGAGATTGCATTTACAAGTTGGATAGACAGGATTTTCTTCATAGGAGTTAGTGCATTAAGCTGGATATTCAGTTGAGGTTATTGGAACTGTACATATTACTTCAGGCCAGTTAAGTAAGGTATAAGATCACACTGCTTTGTACTTGATATATTTATTACTTAAACTGTAGATTATGGCACAATTTACATACAGGTATCAGTTTGTTTAGAGTTTTTGTATCACATTTTGACACTTTACTTTTTTGAAAAGGTCAGAGTAATTTATGATATAAATGTTCATGGTGAAGTTGCTGTGAAAGCCAAAGGCACTTTTATTTATATAATTTCACATTTTCTTGGCAGTCAGATTGTTTTGACACTGTTGCACAAACATATGATCATTTAAGATGTTCCTTTATTTAATGAAAGATAGTAAGACTGGCTTCCATCATTTTTCAGATGTTGTACAACTACAGGACTTTCAATCTCAGTCAAGTTGAGGGGTCAGTTGCACGAATGGTAACTGTAATTCAAACTGATCACTGGAAAAAGTGCCGCTGTGTGGGAATCAATTGTAGTTTCTCCGGTTTGTATTTCATATGTTTTTACAGAGAGTTTGAAAAATTCTGCGGGCAAAGTAGAACACTTAATTCATACCTTACATAGACAGGAGCTGTTTTTGCCCGAAAGTTCAGCTGTGTTACACAGTGTAAGAATTTGTGCAGGGTAAATGGTGCTGCCATGGTGTTGGAGATTTATGCACATAACTTTGCACTTAATGTCTATAAGTTCTGTAAGATTTAGGTATGATTATACATGACATATCTAAGTAGGAGAACAGTCTGTTCTTATATTTAAACAATAATAAAAACCAGTAAGAGGGACAACAGGTCAAAGGCAACAAGTGAATATGAATGATTTTAATTTCTTATATTCGCCACAATTACTAGGCTGCTTAAAACTGGCAAGATGACAGCTACAGGATTTTTTATAACCACAGTGTAATGATATATAAATCAGTATTTAGTGTTCAGTTATAAAATGAAACAACTGTCCTACATCAAATACTGTTTCAGACATAAAAAAGTCATGAGGTTTAGTAAAAAAATATAATGATTAGATAATCTTTAAAAAATTTGAAATTTATGCACTATAATTATGTCCTTGATGTAACAATTTTTATGACTTAAAAGTAACACTGGCATTACCTCAGGTACCAAGTGTGACATATTTTACCTAAATTTTAGATAATATAATCTTAACAGCTACATATGCAACCGGGTAATTATGAATCATATATATGATAAAATGACCATTATATATGATAAAATAAAGATTGATAAAAAGTAAAATAACCAAATAAAATAGAGTAAATAATGGTTATAGTACTGAAAAGTATCAAATGTTGAGGATCTGTATGTTGTGTGTATGAATGTTATTAGCTCGACTATTTGAAGAATAACTAGAGCTATCCTACTCATTACGGCGTATAGAAATGAAAAATTAAAAATCTTCTTTTCTGAAAGTTCAAGGCCTAGGACTTTAATATTTGGTGTGTATCATTGCCTAGTGAATCTCTTAACAAAATTTATCAAATTATGCTCCTGGGGTGAAAAGAGGCCCCACCCTGGGGTCACTTCTTATGACTTGTGTAGGAAAAAGTAACTCAAACATTATCAGATCATATTTTCTAGACTATTTAATTAAATTTCCTGATGACCCCAAGTGATTAGGGGTCACTTGAAGTTAACTGTGACCTTGACCTACTGACCTAAATGTTTTGCTTTTTTTAAGATACAGCCTTGAAATTTGGATGACATTTACAGTTTTGCACACTGATCTTAAAACTGACTTTCATGACCATGAATGTGACCTACTAATCTACTTTCTTAATACTTTAGCATCAAATTGCCATAAATTTGAAACATTTCGCTCATATTACTCAGGTGAGTGATTCAGGGTCGTCATGACCCTCTTGTTTTTAATGTACTAAAATGTTTGAGTCATTGAGGTGGTTTGTCCACAAGTAACAGGCTCAACATTATGGTACATGTACTATTTCTATCCAAAGGGATATTAAATGTTTTTGACATCTCTGAGTATTGACATGAGTTTTCAACAAATTTTACAAAGGATATTTTGCAACCAAAATGGTTCAAAAGAAATAGCTCGACTGTCAGAAGAAAAACACACTTTTTAGCTCGGACTATTCGAAGAATAGGGGAGCTAACCTACTCGCCCTGGCGTCAGCATCAGAGTGAGCGTGTGCGTGAGCGTGAGCTTCACACAAATGTTAAAGTTTGCATACCAACCCAAATATTTTCAAAGTCTAATGAGATATTGCTTTGATATTTTGCATACTTGTTAAGTATCATGACCCCAGTCTGTAAAAAGGAGGAGGCAACTCTATCAAGCATTTTGACTGAATTATGGCCCCTTTTTTGACTTAGAATAAATGTTAAAGTTTGCGTACCACCCCAAATATTTTCAAAGTCCATTTAGATATTGCTTTGATATTTTGCATACTTGTTAACCATCATGACCCCAGTCTGTAAAAAGGAGGAGGCAACTCTATCAAGCATTATGACTGAATTATGGCCACTTTTCGACTTAGAATAAATGTTAAAGTTTGTGCACCACCCCAAATATTTTCAAAGTCCATTGAGATATTGCTTTGATATTTTGCTTACTTGTTTACCATTATGACCCCAGTCTGTAAAAAGGAGGAGGCAACTCTATCAAGCATTTTGACTGAATTATGGCCCCTTTTCGACTTAGAATATGCTTATTGTAATGTTATAGTTTTACTCATATTTTATATTATACTATCAAGCATTGAAAATAGTTGAGCGCGCTGTCCACTGACAGCTCTTGTTTATTCCTGTTGTTGTACTTCTATTTTTTTAATGTCATTTGTTGGCTTGTGTTTTCAGGAAAAGATGTTACAGCCAGTGTATGAAGACTGAACTTTTGGTACGGTCACAGGTGCTCTTGCAAAGACTGATGGCCTGGCAGCATAAACTATTCTATGGTAAATAGGGCCTGACATAATTTGTGTTATGTTTTCAGCTTTTTATACGCCCGTCTCTGGAAGAGCGGGGCGTATTATGTGAACAGCCGTGGCGGTCGGCGTCCAAATGCATGTTTGTTTGTTTATTTTGGGTTTAACGCCGTTTTTCAACAATATTTCAGTCATTTAACGGCGGGCAGTTAACCTAACCAGTGTTCCTGGATTCTGTACCAGTACAGACCTGTTCTCCGCAAGTATCTGCCAACTTCCCCACATGAATCAGAGGTGGAGGACTAATGATTTCAGACACAATGTCGTTTATCAAATAGTCACGGAGAACATACGCCCCGCCCGAGAATCGAACTCACGACCCTGCGATCCGTAGACCGACGCTCTACCTACTGAGCTAAGCGGGCGGGCCAAATGCATGTCCACTCTCTAAGTCAAACAGTTTTCATCTCATCTTCACCAGACTTGGTGACAATGTTTGTGGGCATATTGTCTTGGCCAAGATCGATAACCAGCAAGTTCGCCCCAGGCACTCTTGGTTTTTGGCCCTTGAATTACTCGAAAAACTGCAAATTTAGCCTTGTCCGCTCTCTAAGTCCAACAGTTTTCATCCGATCTTCCACAAACTTGCAGATAATGTTTGTGGGCATAATATCTAGGCCAAGTTTGATAAAAAGCAAAATCGCCTCAGGCACTCTTGGGTTATGACAAGAACACCCGTGGCGGTCGGCGTCCAAATGCATGTCCACTCTAAGTCAAACAGTTTTCATCCGATCTTCACCAAACTTGGTGACATTGTTTGTGGGCATAATATCTTGGCCAAGGTCAATAACCAGTAAGAGTACAAGATGACATAACTTCACGCTGCTATACCGCTAGACTGCTAACACCACGCAGCATTTAGGACCCTATCTTCATGAAACTTGGTCAGAATGTTTATCTTGATGATCCCAAAGCCAGGCAATTGTTTGAAACAGGGTCATTTGGGGTAAAAAACTAGGTCACACACTCAGATCAAAGGAACACTTGATAACATTCAAGGGGCAACATTTATTACCCTATTGTCATGAAAGTTGATCAGAATGTTTATCTTGATGATCCTTTATGTCAAGTTCAAACCTGGGTCATGTGGGGTCAAAAACTAGTTCAAGTGCTCAAATTACAAGTTTATTCAAATCATGACCCCTGGGGTCACATAGATAAAGTACCAGGTAGTAGTAAACTTAAAATCTTCTTCTACCACAGGGCACAGACCTTGCATATATTGCATTCAGCATATTTAACAGGTGAACAATACAGGGTCATCATGACCCTCTTGTTGGGAATATTTTAAGTATCGATCTTATGGGACAGCACAGCAGAACATGTAATGGTCAGGCAGATTAATTTTAAAGATGTTCGTTTATCAAATATTTCTGTGTTTTGAAGATACACTCCTAAACCTTAACTAATAAGCATTTATCTGTTTGTTAACATTATCAGTGTGATAATTAAATAACTTCAAACATTTTATTTCACTGTATTTAGCTGAAATTAAATGAAACTTAACAGTTTCATGACTGTGTAATGAAGGATGTTTAGGTCACTACTTGGCTGTTTTCAATGAAAATTTTGTTAAATTTACAAAATGCAGCAATGATATGGAACAATGCCTGTAAATTAATTTTTTATTTCAATAGGTTATAGGGTAATGTCTTATAAACAGAAGCATGCTGTTGTGGAGTGAAAGTGCACAAACCATTGATAACCCTTTGGAGAATAAGTACCAGGTAATGAGCAAATCAAAACAATAGTCTAAATGTTTCAGTGAAAATATAATGAATTATAGTGCAGGCTGTCAGTCTGAATTCAGGGTTAAAACTATCTGGCTAGTAAAAGACCTTGCTCAGTTTTCTATTGGCAAATTACATTCCACAATTGTCAATCTTTTTAGCTCGACTATTCAAAGAATAGGTAGAGCTGTTGGACTTACCCATGCGTAAGCCAGTATCTCAGTACCCATCAAGGGAATGGATTGAAATTCACACACGTTCACTGTGGTGATCTGACATGAAGTGCACAGGTTCTATAACTCTACTTTGTATTTTTCAAAATATTATGCCCCTATTCCAACTTTGAAGTTTCTTGGGTTTTTGTATGTAAACTAGTCTCTTAGTATCCACTAGTTGGAATCATGGATTGAAACATAACACAAATTTCCATTGTTATAAGCTGATATGCATTTCACATGTTCCATAACCCTGTTTTGCAATTTTACAAAATGTTGCCTCTTTTTCGATTTCAATATTCAATTGACAAGATTGTTGAATACTAGTAGTCGAGCGTTCCTGTCCTCCGACAGCTTTTGTTAAGGTTAGGTCTTTTCTTTGCTGTGATATGAATGCATTGTCGGCTTGTTGATATATATTGCAAAAGTGGCTCTGCTATCCTTAAACTTGGACACTATGTTAATGGTCATAATATCTTAGCAAATTTCATTTTCAATTAAATATATGCGCTTTTCACCATACACGTAATATAACTAGGTTATATTAGAATTTCAAAGTTGTAAACTGATTAAATATTTACGTATATATACAGTATGATAATACGATTTTTTATGATTTTATATTTTTAGATTTTAGATTTCTTTTCAAATGTTTGCCATTCTGAAGGGTTTTTTTGACTGAGCAGTGTCAAACAGTCTTCGGATACTAGAGAATCAGTTCCTCCAAATGAAAAAATCACCACAGTCATAAAAATTATGGGCAGAGATACTTCATGGAAGAGAGATAACATGACAATACAAAAATAGGTACAGTATATAAAGTATAGGATGGCAACCATTTTCTATACACCTTTTCATACTTCATAATGGGCTTCTTTTATTATACCCTGCCGAAGGCGGAAGTATATAGTTTTGGCTTATAGACCATCTTTTCAGCCGTCCTTCCATAGTCATTTCTCGTAGTATAAAATGTGGTAGAACTGTTAACTGCTATAAAGAAATATGTTCCTGCAAGTTTCAGTTGCATTATTTGAGGGTCAAGATTTATAGCCCTTTGTACTTGTATCTACATGTATATATAGAACAGTCCATACTAAAGTTTAGGTCAATTTTACAACTAGGTCATCAGCTGTTAAGCACAAGGCCACTAACTCAAATCATATAAAAAAACTATTTATCCATGAACCATTGAAGATACCAAATTATCTACATGAACAATATAAAACCTTGTCAGAATGTTTGTCTTTAAAAAATCTAGAAAACATTGGTTATCAATTGTTCAAGCAATAGAAAAATCTTGTATATACTCTAGAGGACATTTACTTGGTCTGTAGATGAAATATAGCTATAATGTTAGTCTTAATGGTCACTTGGTCAAGTCAAAGAAAAACCTTGTTAGCACTCCAAATACCATACCTGATCCATAGGAAACCTGGTCAGAATGTTTGCTTTTAATAAGAAATCAAGATTATGATAAAAAAAAATGCATCTCTGGATAAGATCGTAGGACAAACATGTTTTCAATCATCTGGCCACATTTTCTGAGTGATCTACATGAAATTTTGTCAGAATGTTTTTCTTTATATGATGAAACTTAGTCAAATGGGGATCCTATAATAAGTTACAGGAACAGTTGTCTGATATACCTGAAATCTTGTTGGAATGTTGGTCAAAATAAATTTAATGGTAGTTGCAAAATTTTGTCACCTTGGCATAAAATCTAGGTCATTTGGTAAAATAATAGAAAATCTTTACCAATAACATTTAGAAATCGCATTTTGGAATGAATTTTCATTAAACTTTTATTGTCCATCAAGTTTTTCACCAATTTACTTCATCTACACGACATGCAGAGCGAGCAACCCATGACCAAGGTCAAGGTCACATTTTGGGGCAAGAAGCTTAAACTCGTGTGCACCACATATCTAAACTATTTGTAAGATTTTTAGCTCACCTGTCACATAGTGACAAGGTAAGCTTTTGTGATCACCCTTCGTCCGTCGTCTGTGCGTGCGTCAGTCAACAATTTCTTGTCTGCGCAATAGTGGTTTCAATTATGGTTTTATTTTAACCAAACTTGCACACGACTTGTATCACTATAAGATCTCGGTTCCTTTCTTGAACTGATCAGATCCCATCATGGGTTCCAGAGTTATGGCCCCTGAAAGGGCCAAAATTAGCTATTTTGACCTTGTCTGCACAATAGCAGCTTTATTTACGATTTGATTTTAACCAAACTTGCACACAACTTGTATCACCATAAGATCTTGGCTCCTTTTTTGAACTGGCCAGATTCCGTTATGGGTTCCAGGGTTATGGCCCCTGAAAGTGCCAGAATTAGCTATTTTGACCTTGTCTGCACTATAGCAACTTCATTTATGATTTTATTTTAACCAAACTTGCACACAACTTGTATCACCATAAGATCTTGGTTCCTTTCTTGAACTGGCGAGATTCCATTATGGGTTTCAGAGTTATGGCCCCTGATACGGCCAAAATTAGCTATTTTGACCTTGTCTGCACAATAGCAGCTTCATTTATGATTTGATTTTAACCAAACCTGCACACAACTTGTATCACCATAAGATCTTGGTTCCTTTCTTGAACTGGCGAGATTCCTTCATGGGTTCCAGAGTTACGGCCCCTTAAAGGTCCAAAATTGGCTATTTTGGCTTTTGCAGCCATATAGAGACTTCATTTATGGTTTTAATTTGATACAAACTTTCAAAATATCTTCAACAACAATAAATCTTGGACTCCATGACAAATCAGATCCAATCGTAGGTTCCATAGTTATTTTATATCTGATTACCTCCCCTGATTGTAATCAAAATGGATTTATATCAGTAAGTCCTTATAGGACTTATTTGAAATTTCATTATTGTTATTAGTTGGACTGAGACAATCAGGGTAGATAATATGGACTGATTTATGTCAAATTACCTCCCTTTATTTCAAATTTAAATGGGTATATCTCCATAACTAATGAAGATACTGATCTGAAATTTCATTTATGTCAACAGATTTATTTGGCAGATCCTTCTTTTGTTCACTTACAATATTTATTTATTTTTTTATTTTTGGCCGTAGGGAAAAACCGAGACCACTTTTCTGTTGTACAACATGGATGGTACCTCCAATTTTTAGGTGTATTTTGACATATCTATACCTTGTAAGAATTTGTTTTTCTTTTTGGTTAAATTTCTTCCCTTTGTTGTTCCTGTCCTTTCGACTTAGATATTTTTTCTGAGGACCTTCTTGTCCTCAAGTGCAGTGATAACAGGTGAGCGATATAGGGCCATCATGGCCCTCTTGTTAGCTCACCTTAGCACAAAGTGCTTAAGGTGAACTATAGTGATCTCCCTGTGTCATCGTCATCAACAATTTGCCTGTATACACTTTAGTGGTTACAGTATCAATCACATCTTAATGAAACTTGGTCAGTCTGTTACCCTTAATAAAATCTCAGACAAGGTTATTACCGAGTCATGTGGGCCAAAAATTAGGTCACACGGTCAGTAGTAGTAAACCCTTGTTTTAACACTCAATGGGGCACATTTTGTACCAAACCTTTATGAAACTTTGGTCAGGATGTTTGTCTCTATAAAATCTAGACAAGTTACCTGATTTCAAATACTAGGTCATTAGGGCAAATCATATAAAAATCTTGTAAACACTCTAGAGGCCACATCCTGATTTTCTTAAACCTAAGAATATTTGATTTTGTCAAATCTAGACCAAGTCTCAAATTAGATTACAAAAGGTTTAAAAGTAGGACAGTAGCAGAAGTCATAGAAAAACTTTGTTAATACTATAGGCAACATCTTCTGAATGAGACAAAGTGGCATGCGCAAAAACCTGGGCACTTAGCTGAAAGGTCAAAGTCACACTTAGAAGTCAAAGGCCAAAAGGGCTTTTTTCCCTGTCCAGTCTGTAACTCAAAAATCCTTTAAGGGTTTTTAAAATTACTTGGCACAAATGTTTACCACCATAAGACAGAGTGTGCAAGAACCAGGTCCCTAGGTCAAAGGTCAAGGTCACATATAGAGGCCAAATGTCAGATACAAGAATGACTTTGACTGGGGCATTTCTTTTTCATGCACGGAGGGATTTTAATGTAACTTAGCTCAATGTTCACCACTATGACACGGGTTGTCATGTGCAAGAACCAGGTCCCTAGGCCTAACATCAAGGTCACACTTAGAGGTCAGATGTCAAGTTGAAGAATGACTTTGTCCAGAGCATTTCTTCTTCATGCCTTGAGGGATTTTGATGTAACTTAGCACAAATGTTCACGACAATGAGCACCCTTGTAAGCTCACCTGAGCAATGCTTAGGTGAGTTATTGAGATCACTCAATGTCTGTCTGTCTGTCAACATTGAGCTTGTGAATGCTGTAGAGGCTGTATTTTTCAATTTAACTTCCTGAAATTTTGTCAAACTGATTGCCTTGATAAAATCTAGGTCTTGTTTAAAAATGGGTCATCTGGGGTAAAAAACTAGGTCACTAGGTCTAATCACAGAAAACCTTAAGTAATCAATAAGGACTGCATTTTACACCTGATCTTCATGAAATTTGGTCAGAATTATACAAAATAAGGCTTAACACTTCTGTCCGTAGTATAACTTGAAAAGTATCAATGGCATTTGATTGAAACGTCACATAATCATAGAGGCCATTTAGACAAAGTGCAGCATCAAAGAGT
>NW_026462032.1:0-76375 GCF_021730395.1 Mercenaria mercenaria | reverse complement strand
AGTCAGACACAGTCAAAGAGAAAAAACATACAGTCCAACTGTAGAAAGGTTGTACATTTAACAAGCGGTTTGTCTAAAAACAGTTGGGTTATAACCCCTTTCAAATAAACATTTATAACTTTACAAAAAAAGTTGAAAATTACCATGAACAAGGTAAACAACATCTAAATAAAAATCGTTTTTACATACACCTTATTGCATAGATGTCTTTCATTACTATTAAATCACTAAACTAAATCTGAATAACTATAGTAGAATTAAGCAAAATATTTATGCAGTTTAGGTAACATTAGCCTTGCTAAAGAACGTTATTTCCAATACATTGATTACTTTCACTGAAATCCTAAACATTTAAAAGTAATGATTTCTTGGCAGCGGAGAACACATCAAACACGGCTAGAGCCATACATCGCAAAGCAGGCCTGCCACAAACAGAAGCTGTAGCAGACGGATTGCTTCAAAATTCAACAATGAGTATATTTTAATTAGATGCAAAATACAAAAATACGGGTGGAGAATAGGGAAAGGTAAGGGGAAGGGCAAAGAAAAAAAAAAAAAAAAAAAAAAACAACGATGAATGTTCAAGCTAAGCTCCGGAAATTCAGCCGAGCTAGACCATAAACCAAACAAGTAGGCTTCTTTTAAAAAAAACCTAGGAGAGGTCCAGTGTTGCGCCTTTTAAAGTTATATCAGGTACATAGATAACAATTGTTATCAATGTCTCTGGTTGTTGCAGGTCACTGTGACCTATTAGGGGTCATTCTTCTGTCGGTGATGGCCAACCTTCGTATCAAGTTTAGAGATCCTAGGCCCAAGCTGTCTTGGGTTATAGTCTGGAAACTGTTTTCCTGGTCCAGGTCACTGTGACCATGACCTAATGACCTTAGAATCAATGCGACCATTGAACCTCACCTGACAGGCTTGTTTGTCAACTGCCCCATTCGTTTAGGCCCAAAATAGCTTCCAAGAAGCTTTAGAAAAGCTTGGAAGAAAATCCCAATCGAACGGACGTCTGCCGGAAGTGAAAAAATATATCATTCATTTATAAATGTATTTTTTTTTATTCTGACTATCGGGTGGAAGCCACAGAAGATCTTTTAAAAACAGAAGACGCACAATCGAACATCTCGGAAGAGCTCTTCTTATTCCGGCAGATCTTCCGTGGCCCAAACGAACGGGTCAAACGTCCCGCCAGTTAAACAATAAGTTTATATAATTGAACGAAATATATTTTAACGTGATTCAATTCATATGCATATCTTTGAATACTGCGAACAAAGAATAGTAGATATATATCTATATATTTTTTTCATTAATAACTTAACCGTTTCCAACACTGGTAACACTAATATTACATTATATGTCTTTATTTTAAACGAACAATTATTTTCGTCTTAGAGAATTTCAAAACTTACTTGTGCGCAAGCGCATTGGGCTATTTTAGACTGGCCCACCGTAACTTGCGCTAGAAACTGAAATCTAACGCCGTAAAATTAGTAGATTAGTCTTAATCCTCCTAGTATGAAAGCCAACACTATGGAGGTCTTGATCAGTTTTAGCAAGGACGTACGCACACAAACACACACGCACGCACACAGACATAGACACACACACACACACACACACACGTAAATGCTACTTAACGGGGAACTGAGGTAACACGCACACACTGAGCTATAAACCCACCAACTAAAAACTTATTTATTTGCATGAGCATGAGACTTACTTTACAGATAATCTCTCTAAGACCATACTTCTTCTGACAGAGGTCCGATATGTCAATTTAATCAAATATTTTAGAAGATATTTTATAAGCAAATCAACAAACTGGGGTAATTGTGTAACGAACCGGGGGACCTTTCTACAACGAAATGAAATGCGGACATTTATGTGTGATAACCAGTTGATGTTGTATGCGGCAACCGACAGGGATGTTTATATCCATTATTCAAAAAGTCCTTAACAAGCATCGCATGCTATAGAAGACATAAAACTTTAATTTGGAAGTTATACGATCTGTCAAAATCTATTTATTTAGAAAAATGTTGCATTAGTTCACAAAAGGAGTTTAAAAGTGAGGGTTAATTAATGTAAATATAGATATTTTCTGGAACATACTGTATTTTTTGCGGTCAGACCTACCATTGAGCCCGAACGACCAACATTGGAGAAGATTGGAGTTTGAACATTACTGAAACCTTTATTTCATTTAACTTGAGAATATATAACTTTTCATATTTTTGTCGAGATATTTGTAGAGAAACAAAAGTCTTCCGCTTGGCCTGCAGACTGGTAAGGCCGAAAGTGCTATAACACGAGGTATGATGTGTTATCACCATAACACGTTGCGAAAACGTAGCCATTACTTTATGCAAAGACACGATGTTAGCTTCGCATTTTCTCTGCGTGATTTCACGTTTTAGCATCGTATCATCAAAATATCCTCACATTCGATAAGAAACTGATGTGATCCTATCACAATTTCGATTGTTTGCATCGTAGCACAGTGAAGGCCCTCACGAAATACCGTAGAGGAGAGAAATCAGTATGCTCAAATTTCCGATTTTCATACATCTCACTTCTCGTATTTGCCACAGATTCAGTGTATTCATTTTGCATGCTATATGTTAGCGTTAGTGTTTGTTAGCCTATGTAGTATTGCAAATTAGTATAGTACACATGTATCATGATGAATATAATTAATACATTGGCATGACTACATTAGTCAGTAAAATTTCACTTTTCAGCTAACATTAAATATATATTCATTATTTTGTTTGTGACGATTTTTATGTACACATTAAACGAACTATTTTGTTTTCTTTTTACTACTTTATGTGCATCTGTTCACAACGAAGCACTGACCCCGAGCACTATGTATGGGAAAATATAAGAGTGAACTAAGTGTTGACTGAAAAAGGGCAATATTTATTTTGCCGAACAATACCTTAACAAATATATATTTTCACATATCTGGGCGAAAAATACCGCCTTTGCCGAACAATACATTAACAAATATATGTGTTCACATATCTAGGCGAAAAATACCGCCGAAAAATACCTTAACAATTTATATTTTCACATATCTGGGCGAAAAATACCGCCTTTAACAAATAGATATGTTCCCATATCTGAATGAAGTTACAGCCCAATGCCATAATAAATATATATATTCACATATTAGGGCGGATAAAACCGCCGAAAGCATATCAACAAATGAAGATGAATTTGCATATTAAGAGAAATCTTTCAAAATTAGAAAATTGTCACTTGAAAGAGGAGGTGGAATGGGAGGTGGTGGTAAGATAAAACCAGAAATTAGCCAAAATAAAATTAAAGAAAGAAGCGTGCGTTTCACTTTTGAATGCTGACGAAGAAGGAAGATGCCGTTTCCCGATTGGTTCAACGGTATCACGTGATAAAAGGAATTCCCAGATTGGCTTTTACCGTAGTACATAAATTTAAATAATTCAGAATGGGACCAATTCGCCCCAAATGTACAACAATGACATAAATAATTTTATCTACCTATAAAATTCATTTATGTGCATCTGTTCACAACGAAGCACTGACCCTGAGGACTATGTATGGGAAAATATAAGAGTGAACTAAGTGTTGACTGAAAAAGGGCAATATTTATTTTGCCGAACAATACTGTCGTGGACTGCGGGCTTTAACACGCGACGTCATGGCGCAACGTACCGTTGTGCCATGACGTTACTTCCGGCCACAACGTTGTTATGATTAACTTGAGTATACAGCAATAAAAGGATCTAACCTGAAACACAACGCTTAGTTCATCTCTTTCATATACGATCATATCACACACACAAATACCTTAACAAATATATATTTTCAATATATATATATCGTGTTCAATTTTCAATATTAGCTTTCAAAAATCAGCTAAACAAGGAGAAGCAATTAATATAATTAATGATCGGCTAGAAAATTTAAAGAAACATCTCCGGATCTTGATTAGTACTGTTGACACACGTCATAATTTAAAGTACGCGGAATTAAGTACACTTACAGAAATATTACAAAAAGATATCAACGAATTTAATGAGAAAATTAAAAAAATAATAAATGATCTGGACTCTGTAGTTGAAATAACAACTAAACAAGGAGAATCAATTACTGCTAATACCCAAGTAATTTCTACTAATACCCAAGAAATTACAAAAGTAAAAAATGCTTTCTTAAAACATGAAACACAATTAGCTAGAACAAAAGGTGTTGTTGACAATTTGTCTGCTTCTGAAGTTGCTACAACAAAACGAGTTGATGATTTAGCTGAAGTAATTCTTGAACACGAAAATAAATTTGCAGAATATAAATCTGAACTGGAAAAAGTAAAAAAACGTGAAGTGTTTCTTTTTGAATATAACAGTGGTTATGATGATGAAGACTCACCATATTCCTTTGCAGTACATACATATATAAAAATGAAAAAGTATTTTGATCGCCACGGTGTCTGGATATATTCATTATATGAAAATTTAATTAGAAGTGGTCAAGGATATTTTAATGCATTTAATTTGAAATCTGCAAATATCGTAGATTATAGAGATTTTATAAACATAAATCAAGAATATAAACTAGCTGTACCGGATGTGCTGTTAAAAAATGTGTTTTCAACCAAAAAGGCTGGAACTTATATAATAGATATTAGGTTTTATTTAACGTCGTTTGATGATATGGAAAAATGCCAAATATCACATTTTCGTTTTAGGTGGTGGCAAGATGGATTTACAGGTAAATTTCCCGGCGGGAGTGTAAATATAACACCCGAGATAGTTAGAAGAAATCGCCCCCTACACATTTTATGTATATATCAAAAAAAAAAAATTAAAATTTATTTAACAGAAAGGACAATGTTTGACATTCATCCTTATAACGATTCATCATCTACAGAAGTATCATTTAATCTTATGGTGGAGAGTCATGTCAAATTCTACATATTGGAGGAATATATAAATTATAAAGAAAGTAAACTTTTGAATTAAAAACTTTAATTAATTACTGTATTTTTATTTAACTAGAATAATTAATATAATGGGAATATTTAATAATACAAATGAAAAAGTAAGTAAAACAGAAAGACAAATAATAAGAAAACCTCAATTGTTCTTAACATGTTATACCGAAGATACTGATAGTGGATTATTTCAATGGAAAACTGTAAATGCTAGTCCTGGTTTAGGTCAAAATGGTAATAATGTAAGAATTAATTTTAATTGTATTTTAATTATTCTTGTTGATGCAATTAAATTAGATAAAGGAGAAGCTAAATTACAACTAAAAAACAAAGAAAATATAATTCTTCAAAGTTACGATGTAAAAAATAACAGAAAAAATGAATCTGTTTCTATTAATTATGCTAATAAATTTCAAATGAATGATATTATTTCTATTACTGGTTTAAATGTTAAAAATATTCAATTAACAATTTATGGTTCTATTATTTAAGTAGAAACTTATGTTTCTCCTAAAACAATCATAAAAAACAGAAACTTATGTTTCTCTAAACCGGAGCTAAAAATTGGGAAGTGATACCCCAAAGAAAAATTACATCGTAAAAGATGTCCTAAAAATAAGAAACTATGTTCTTTCTAAAGTGTGAAAAATTACATCGTAAAAGATGTCCTAAAAATAAGAAACTATGTTCTTTCTAAAGTGTGAAAAATTACATCGTAAAAGATGTCCTAAAAATAAGAAACTATGTTCTTTCTAAAGTGTGAAAAATTACATCGTAAAAGATGTCCTAAAAATAAGAAACTATGTTCTTTCTAAAGTGTGAAAGATGTATAAATCTTTAATTTTTTATGTATAAGCCAGGGTAGTAACCCCGTCCTCGAGGATATATCTTTTATCATCATAACATGATAATGATGTTTTATTTATAACATAACTAGAAACATTATGTTTTTTCGATCTTATAACTTTAAATTTATGCATACTTTGTGTTGAGTTAAACAAAGTATCTTTGTAATCTTTATGAACTATTGTCTTCTTAACAACACTTTTTTTAATTCCTTTACATTTTTTAATATTAATCTGAGCTTTATACTCACATGAATTTTCTAATAAATATGAATACATTTTAGTCCGTAATCCAACAAACTCAATTATTGGAATGCCGGCAGCTTCATCTTTAAATTTTCCTATTACTTTTTTATTATTACCGAAGTAAAATTTTGAATTACTTTCGTAATCACTATTATCAAATAATTCTTTATCTTTATAAAAGTCTTTATACGCATCTTTAGTTTTAATTTTATAACACAATGAGTCTGTGTCAGTAAATAATAACTTTGCTGAATCTCTATACTTTTCTTTAATGTAATTATAATGGAAATCATACATTAAATATTTTGATAAGTCTTGAATGCACATTCCGACGTAACAAGGTCTATTTAATAATAAACTTTCTTTTATTCTATGAATACCAAATAAATTCTTGTTAAACATCGTTGAACTAACAAATGAAGGTTTTGCTATATACTTCAATAAAATATTTTCATCATGAGTTAGTTTAATATTAACCCTCTTGCGCAGATTTTCCATAGTCTTACCGAATACAGAGTTGTTCATCAACTTAAAAAAGTCCTTTTCAAATGAATTTTTTGCTTCAGATCTTTTCTGTGTATTAAAGTCAATATATTCTTTTAACCAGGGACTTTCATCAAAAGTTAATACTTTATGTATTTTGGTTACTTTTTAACCGAGTTGTGTATACAGTTCAAGATTTCTATAATGAACTACATAATTCTTCTTTTTCTTCAAAGTCGGAACCAACTTCTTTACATTGCTTTTTCCTATTTCAAATTTTTCTTTAATATTTTTACTGTAATTAGATAACCATCCATCTGGTATAATGATTTTTTCTGGAGCTAGTGGGTAATCATTATGTAAAGAATGTAATTCTTCTGGATAGTCAAGATCACATTCAACTATAAAATTGGTTTTACCCTTTGCTATTAATTTCTTAAATTGTTTTTCGGTGGTCCATTTAAAATTCCCAGATGGTAAAGGTTGTGGCATAGCCCATCCATAAAGGTTATTAGCGTCAAGATACATAATGTATTTACTTTCAAGTTTAGGATTATAATCCTTCATATACTTATTATTCGCTTTGCTATATCTGTTTGAAATAAAGCTGATTCCTCCTCTTAAGCCCTTTTCAATAAAAAGGTATTTATCAATGTCAGTTATTAAATCTAATTTAATTTTTGTGATTTTAAGCATTGCATCCCAGGCTAACCCAGGGCTACTAAAATAATGGCAAGGGTCTAACTTATAATACGATAAACATATTTTTCTAAAATTTTCAAAAACATCAGTTAAAAGTAAAACGTCGGTTTTTAGGTAGAGATCATGGTAATCTCCCATTGTTTTTATTTTAATTTTTTTCCAAATATTTTTGGCATGTTCGTATTCATTATCAGAAATATTAGTTTCATTTAACACTGAATAAAATTCTTCTTTTGATGGTAATTTTGTTTCTTTAAATTTTTTAAATGAATCCATGTAATCGTATGGATAAACACCTTTTACTTTTAATAAATCAAGTTTACTTTTAGGAAATTCTTGGGATAAATATTTAAAATCTGGAATATTTTTTGATAAATTATCCAATGACTGTGACATAAGTTGAAAACTGTCAATAAAAATTAAATCAGAAATCATAAACGCCATGTATTTTTCCATATTGTTTGGAATGACGTTAATTTCTTTTTTGAATTTCCCTATTTGCTGCATAATAAAGTGAGAATCATAACCTCTTAAATTATGGAAAACAACAGGAATTTTATGTGTCAATTTAAAATTAATATTGCACTCTGAATGAGCACTTCCTCTGAATTTTCCTGTTATATGACAATGGTCCCGGACTTTTATTGAATCTTTTATATATTCTTTTAGGCATATATGACAAGATTTCTGTTTCTTATATTCGGTTTCATCTTTTTTAGACATTCTTAAATCTTTATTAAAATTATCTCTAAATATTTCTTTACAATTCTCTTCTTCCTCTAGCATTTTCTCAATAAATTTATAAACTGCATTAGGACCTCTGTAAATCTGGGTTGGTTTAGTATGTTTGTCGTCGTAACAACAAACAACTTTATAACCATATCCGCAGTCTATATGTCTTTGATATTCTTCAGTAAATGAAGATTCTGGATTCGGTTGAGCACTCGACACTTTTTTAGTTACTGATTCAAAATCAGCATAAATTACAAAAGGTACTTCTAAACCTTTATGATAATTTTTACATTCTACTTTACTACCTTCTGGTGGTATTTTAACACCCTGAACACCATTAATAGCTAAACAGTTTTCAATATGTTCTTTTAATATTCTTTCTTGAGTAAAATGTTCTAAGCAACTTTTACAGAAATATTTTTTTATTTTTACATTTTGTTTTTTTAAACATTAATCAGTTAAAATCTTTTATCCAAACATAATGTGATTTTTTATCATTATTAATTAACAACATATCACATCTTTCAGAATAATGATTTTTTGATATATACAATGGATAAACTCCATCGGGTTCTTCGTACCCAAATACATTAAATGAAATGCCATTTAAATTCTCTATTTTCGGTATTTGGTTTAATGTAAAGGAAATTTTTTTCCTTTATAATTAAGTTTTTCTATGTGTTTTTTTTTATATTTTGAAACTCTTTCAGGGTTTTGTATTATAGGAAATTTATATGCTAAATGGCACCACCTAAACCATTCATTGTCATTATTTTTTATATTTATTAATCCTTTCTTTGGATTTTGTAATTTCTTTGGTAATTCTAAATAACTTGAAGCTTTTAAAGGATTATATTTATATCTATTTAAATAGTGAGCATCAACTGACTCTATCCTCCAGCCACTTCCTTCTGAAATCCAATTACCAATTCTATTTATTATTTCATCAAAAGCTTGATGTAAGGTGTTTTTTATTTGGTTTGTGTCAATAATTCTTAAAGCCTTTGATTGAAAATAGGCTGATTTATTTATTGGATTAGTTTTTTCCATTTTGGAAAAGGTTATTTTTAATGCAGTATTAAACTTTATACCTTTTAAAGCTTTAAGTTCAGATTTAAGTATTTCATAAGAGTCGTTTATAGTTAAATATAATTGATTCTTTGGATCTTGTCTATATGTAATTTTAATTTCAAATTTCTTATAATATTGATTTTTTGATCTCTCAATTTCCATCTATATATTATATTTAGAAAATAAATCTTCAAGCAAAAAGGATGAAAAAAGGTTAAAAATTAAAGAAGAAATAAAATTTAATAAGAAATAAAATATTTAAATTTATATCTTTTCCATTATTTTTTGATATTCCACATTTTACTCGGTTTGTCCCTTCACAACACATTTTTATTAACCCAGCATTAATACTAAATTCTTTGGATGCTTTGTAAGTGCTTTTATATGTTTTTTCTTCATTAGTATCACAATCGGTTACAATAACGTTTTTAGGATTGTTTCGATAATTATTTGGTCTAGGGCAATCACATAACCTTTCAGTATTTTCTTCTTCAGTTAATAGACAACCACATTCCCATTCAAATAAATTCCTTTCTAATAGATAAGGATCTATAACATTTTGTAATTTATCAATGACATGATTTTTATATTCATCGCTAACTATTTGATTAAGTTTTGATTTAATAACATTTCTTCTTTTAAGAACTTTTTTATATGAATTTTTGTCTGGATTCATTATTTCTCCTAAAGTGATAGAAAATTTTGACATAATCATTCTGTCTACTTTTCTATTAACCATTATATAATATACTTATAGTAAAAAAAATCTTTAAAAACACACGTTCCTCTTAAGTCTTCCCATTTTCCAGTTCACAGCGAGGTCGCCTTTAAACCCATATTCCATGTCTCTTCGAAACGAAATAGAGACAGGGATGAGGTAAGGTAAGCCGGGTAGTTATTACAGACTGAAAGAGTTATGCTCCAATTTGTAATATCCACAGCTGCTATTGACAAATGGAACAGATGTAATACCGAACTTTTGGTTTATATAATATGTTTGTAGAAAAAATCTTTAATTAAAGTTAATTTAACTATTCTTCTTTTTTACTTTTATATCCGTTAAGTTTAAATTCTTTCATATATCTTTCAAAGGGCATTAAATATTTTTTTTTCTTTCTGCTTTTCTAACAGTATTGAAAAAATATCTTGAATAACTTTTTTCTCTTCTTCTTTTCTAGGATCATTAGGATTATGAACAGCTAAAGCCGCAATCCGTGCTTCTGTTATTAGTTGTTTTATTTTGTGGTGATGTAATTTTAAAATAGCTTTCTTGTCGTTAAGTTTTAGTCTATTAATAAATATGGTAATTACTGATGGAACAACACCAACAGCTGCTACAAATATAGGAATAGCTGGAACAAGTGCTAATGCAGCTGAACAACTAAAGATATTTGTTGTAATATATAACCCAGTACTTACTCTCCCGCAAAATTTATAACTTTTTCTGTAAGCAGCAGCTAGTTTAGTTAGGTGAATAATTAATTGATCTATTGTTTCTATTCCATTATTAGAAATTAAATTTTTATTACTCATTTATATAATATATTTTTCAATTTAAATTTCTTCCAATTCACTAAACGGAACCCAGCTGTTAAATTTTTCATTGTAACCTTTCCATTTTACTAAAGCTTGTTTTTTTCTTATAGTCTCGTCTGATAACTTTTTCTATTCTAAAAACTTCTTGTGTAGTAGGTAAAAGTTCTTGTTCGTAAAATGAACCTTGAACAATTTCATTATTTAAATCTTTAATAGAGTATGTTCTTGGATTTGTATTATTAATTTTATAAATTATAAATATTCCCTCTGTCCAGTTTGGTGTATATCCTTTTTCAAAATGTCTTTTAAGTTCACCAATATTAAATTTTGCTTTACTCTTTGGTACTTTTAAATTACCATATAAGTTAAAGTAAACAGTGCCTTTATTTAAGTTTTTACTGGCTTTGGTTGGTGTCATTTTCATATTAGAATATTTTGTTTTGTTATATTTATCAACCATTTCCTGCAAATTATCTAAATAAGTATAAGTATTATTTGCTGTAAAATATTCCCACATTATTCTTTTTAAACTTCTATTAAATCTTTCGATTACTACAGCCTTACCTTCATTAAATGTATGGTACATGTAAATCTTATATTTATTCAAAAATGATTCAAACTTTTTATTATAAAATTCTTTTCCTTCATCAACCCATAAATTTTGTGGAATCCTTGCAGTCTTTGGGTCTTTCGTCCCTGAATTCTATCTTTCAAAATTATTTTTTCAAATGCTTCAGTAACAGATTCTCCGGTTTTATTCTTTAATGGAATAACCCAAGCATATTTACTGAATATATCAATAACGGTTAACAAGTACTTTACTCCTTTATTATATTTTGAAAAAGCTTGCATATCAACTAAATCGGCAGACCAAGTATCATCAGTATCATTGACAATCACTCGTCGTTTTGTAAATTTTCTTTTAATTGACTTATGTAATTCTTCTGCTAATTCATCACTCCAATTTATTTCGGGGGTAGAGTATACCCCCTTATCCCGTTTTTTGACTTTCGTTTTTGTCCGAGACCAAGTTTGTATTTCGTTTTAATTATAGGTTTTACAACTAAATGTTTTGCAATCTTTTCTCCAAATGTTTTTGATTTAATGTTATTTAAGTTGGAAAGCATTTGTTTGTCACATATACCCTTTTTTACACCGCTGTCATAACAAAAGTCGTGGGTCTTACATACTGCGTACAGTTCGTCGACAGGAGGTCTATTATCCAAAGGATTTCCTGGTCCACAATAGTTATATCCTGGAAGTGTTAACCCTTTTTCAGGTGATAAAGGTAACACTACTTTATGGATGTCTAAATTACCTGCTGTTATAGTACTTTTAACAAACTTTGATTTCATTCTTCCACAAGACGAACAAGTAGCCATTATCATTTTCCTCCCGTTTTTTGTTGTAACATAATGAGGATTTATATTATCAGTAAATCTTCTTTCTTTCAAACAATATATTTTATTTTGTAAACTCATCTATATTATATGTATTTTAATTTAAATCACACAATATCAAGTTAAAACAAGTACACTCTGTGGTTACTATTGTTTATTTTTCATAAAAATGTTACAAAACAAAGTACCGTTGTATGATTTATTGTATAAAATACTAAAAGTTAACAATCAAAGAGCAAACGAACAAACAATTATAAATTATTTTAATAGGTTTTAAGTTGTTGTTTAAAAAAATATACGTTTTAATTAAAATGTTGTTGTTTTAAAAAAGTATACGTTTTAATTAACAAAAATTGTTGATTTTAAATTAAAAAGTTTTTTTTTTTTTTTTTAGAAAAAATATAATTTATAAAAATTGTTGATTTTAAATTAAAAAGTTGTTGTTTAAAAAAATATATATATACCTTTTAATTAAATAATTTATAAAAATCAACAATTTTTATAAATTAATTTTTTTTAATTAAATTTTTAAAGTGCACCAGACACCTTAGTTTCTATACTGCTCAACACATTAAGTTATTAGCATTCACTGTCGGTCAGTATTATGACTAAGGTCGACTGTCATTCATTCATTCCAATGATTCATAGACAGAGTCCGTTGTTTACATTTTAAATCGTAACCGGTGCACTTGTAAAATCTACTTTATTTTGAAAAATCGTAGTACATGCATGCCACTCTAGCCATTGGTTGGTCAGCACTCAACATTTATAAATATAAGTACAAAACAAACATTTAGAGACATCCACAAATGTATGAAATCAAGCGTGAGCTATTAATTATGATAAGAAGAGTGTGTGCATCAAAGATGATATGTTGTCCGAGATAAGACGTTAGGCGATCATACGATAATGAGTGCTTCAGGTAAAATGTTTTGAGATGAGAGATATGTTGTTTAATATAGACAGTAAGTCCAGCACTCAAGATATTATTTCATGTGCTCGAGTTAAGATGTTGTGTGCCTTAAATTGTAAGACAAGCGAAAGTGATGAGATATCTAGCACTTAAGAGGATTGATGTGAAACGACAAAGGTAAGACATGTTGTGATATTATGTTAGGTACTCGTGGGGCTAAATGAATTACTACAGTGCGAGATATTGATTGAGCGCTCAACAGAGTGTTACGCTCTCGATATTATGTGTTGAATACTACAGGTTAAAGGTTGTTTTCTCAGGAAAATAAGTAGAGAGTTCCGATTTTCATTAGATTTCACCAAAGATTTATAGGACTGTCAGTATGTCTTTTGAAGAACGCATAACAGAAGGCCGGCGAATGATTGTACCCTCAAACTCGCATAACGTAACATCTCGAACGCACGACATGTTATCGCAAGAGCTTGATATATTATGTTATGTGCTGGGGATTATAATTTGGGCGCTCAAAATAATATGTCGTGTTATGCAGATACGAAGCAGATAATATTGAGTGCTCAAGATACAAGAGTACAGAGAGAGGAGAGTGGATGCATGTTGTGTGCATCAATGCCTCCCACCGATCTACTTACAAAAAAGCTACTAGAATTATCATCACACCGAATTCCTAGTATTTGAATCAGTCTCTCTAACAACACCGGCACCTATAAGAGACAAAAGACCAATACGTTACATCAGTGGCAAACTAGATTGTCGCGTTACTTTTTAAACAAACAAATGTTCAAACGTCCGCAGATTTTTTTGTCAGATCGTCCGCTCTGGAGTCTGCGGTCACGTAAGCTGCAACAAAAACAAATAAAAATGGTTCTCACAAGGCTTGTTGAAAATAAGAAACCGGTATTGTCATGCATTTTTACCATTAGTGGTATAAACCACAAATTTCAAATCTGTATCCCAAATATATTGCGAACTTTTTTAGGCTCCCTCTTTGTTCGAAAACGGCGCACATCGGCGTAGGTCGGATAGACCGAGGCAGTACAAGAAAGACAAACACATGCACATGGACTGCCGCTTGCGTACCAGTAAACGACGGAAAGTTAAACGAAATTGGAAAGCAAGTTCTTTTCACAATCAATTACAATAGTTTGTATGTGAAAGATAAATATAGAAATGAAGTGACTTTTTTTTTTGCGCCAAGCTGCACAAATCATGGTAGAATAGTCCTTGTTATCGAGAGTGTACTTTCAGTTTAAGTTAAGAAGAGAAAAATCGTCAAATCAAAGTATTCATCCAGAGCAATTTCAAGCTTAAGAATTTAAAGGGAATTCCTATAGTTTTTTATGCGCATCTTTCTGCGCAGCCGACACTTTCTATGGAAAACTGAAGTGAAGTCAACATTTGTTGAAACATGTGACAGACCATCTTAAATATGAGGAATCTTGAATGAAATAACATTTTTGATAAGTTTTATCAGTAATCAAATGTTGATACTGGTTTATATTGTATTGCCAAGTATCATGTCTGACAGGTATCTTGCCATTTTTTTTGTAGTTGTGTTTTCACATTGCATTTTAGTATAAAGACAGTGTTGTTCATATAATGTAAGACAATTGACTTAGTGCATATAAGACAATATCACCTTTCAGATAATTTAGTATTCAATTATAGAAAGAATTAAGAATTTTTTAAACGTTTTTTTTTTTTTAACTTCTAGCAGATATACATGTAATCAATTTGGTCAGGTTCGCGCCATTTTTCGTCCGAACAGGTGTTGTATTCTAGCGGTCTTAACAATAAATTTAGCCTGGTGACCCATACATTTTTAGCCGTTTTTAAGCTCCAGTACAATTATTTATACCAAACAAGTATAAAATACACAGAATGGCAACTGGCTGTAATCTCGAGTGATCTTGTGTCAGAGCGTGAATCGGCGTTATCTTAGTAAAAAACAAACATCGGCGAGCATGAAGTTACAATTTGTACCTTTAAAACTACATTTAAAATACATGTTATCTTCTTAAACAACATTAGTTTAATGTGAAATAGTCTTAAGACACAAAGTACACGTTACTTTCCTATCAAAAGAAGCGTGGTCACACGTGATAATTAATTTACCGATGAATATAAGCTTTCGCATACAAAATAGCGCGTGGAGAAAGCGTCACTTCCGGTAAACGAGATCTCATTTAGTTATCATGGGATGTTGGCGATATTTGCTCTATATGCTTTTCAAGTTGCCGATCTATTTACTTTATAGCGCTTTGTTTATACACAAGAAAAACAGGAAAAAAAAATATGAAACAGTTTTTTCAAAATTTTAAAAAATATTCTTCCTTATGGGTATTTTTCATTTCTATCTGTATTTTTTGGCTTCATAAATGATCGTTAATTTTTGCATCAATCGACGGTCTAATAACGATACCAACCATTTTTCTTGCAGTAACCTTTCGTTTGAAAAAGACTTAGTAACCCAGTGACTAATCATGTAGCTTCCCACTGTAATTTGTCAATATATTCCTTTTCGTATAAGGTACAACTATCCCCAATTACACTGCCGTATTCCAGTATAGGTCAAATAAATGAAAGGTAAATTTGATTTAAAGTTTTCCTGTTTAATTTAAATTTTAACAAGCGCATTGATCCTGATAATTTTGAGGCAGATTTCATAATATTTGAAATACGTTCATGCCAAGTACCGTCCCATTTACTGTTAGACAGAGATGTTTCTGGTGTTAAGTAAAAATTAACTGAACATTATCACAATTCAAGGTATGTTTTGTATTATTAGTAAGAGAGCAGGAAAGAACTTCAGTCTTATTAGGGTTAAACGCTGCTAATCACTGTTTAGCCCACTCTGTTACCTTTTTGAGGTCTTCATTTAGAGTTATTTCTATGACATTTGAGTCCCGATTGGTAACAGTTAAGGAACTGTAATTAGCAAAATGGCGAGATAAACATTCAAGATTTTTTAGCTATTAGGAATAGAAAAGGGTCTACCACAGACCCGTGAGGGACGCCTGCATTTGCATATGTAACGCCAGAATATGGGCAACCAACAAAATTTTTCTGACTTCTGGATTCAAGATTAGTTTCAAACTATTAGTGTAAAATGCAATTAATTCCGTATTGCCGCAATTTAAATAGTAGCCCTTTGTGCCAAACGCCTTCGAATGCATTTGAAATATCGCAAAACAACTATACATGTTGATCATCATCAAAAGATTTACAAATCTGATGGTAAATGTCAATTATTGATAGACAGTGGAATGAACCGGAATAAAACCTGACTGATACTTGTGTGCATTATTATAACCATGCATGTGGTAATGCACGTGTTTGAATACAACTTTTTCGAAAACTTTGTCATCAGACCTTATTAATGAAATCGGTCTTTAGTAAGAAGAAATGATCAAGATTGCCCTTTATGTACAATGGCATTACAAAAGCTGTTTTTTTTTCAACAATTTGGATAAGAATATTCACTAGTAAACACGATTAAAATCATGCATAATGGTTTATAAACACTTGGAGATGTTTCAGTAATCATATGGTGACTTATTTTGTCTGGTCCACTAGCATTCTTTGTTGATAGATTAAGCAATATGTCACTTATTTCTTGTTCGCTTAATAATATATTACTTGAGGTTACATTCTTTTTCATAGAAAATGTTGATGAATAGTTTGCGAGCCAACAATGGTAGAAACGGAAATGAAATTATTGTTTTAGACAATTGTTTTCCGTATAGAAAAAGGCGTAATAATTTGGTCGCACTTTTTATTATCTTTAACTAGAATTTTAACAATATTTAAGTATTGACTCGGATTAAAGAAAACTTGTTTTGCGTGTTTTTTTTTATATTTTTTACCTAATTTTTTAACTGTTTATACAACTTCATGTTAGATATTCTTTAGATTTAACTACACGTATTTTTTGTCTGTTGCGTTTCCAGGAAGTCAATGTTATCATAGAATCATATCATGGTCTGTCGTAAGGCCTTATGGTTACTTCTTTCCGTGGTATGCATTCTATTTTCTCTGTTTTGCTCTGTTTTAATTTCAAACTTACATTGTATATGTACTTGATTTTACTTAATCAAAGGACTATGTATGATAAGTGGGTTTTATGGCACCCGATCCAATTTTGTTTTTAAATGCAGATTGTAAAATATGTATTCTTTGTTGATTTAGTTGTCAAACATCTTAACACAATCAGTATTTTTTTCAGACTACTAATTTACTATACTTGTGTGCAAGTGTGTAATTATTTGGTTGATGAGGGGTCTATGCTTTCTTTTAAAATCGCCCTTTTGAAGTTCTTACTTACTTAAATTGGAAGTTTGCCTGAACTTTCGTTGCTAATACAGTGTGCAATTCATTTTGACATTTAATACACCAATATTAATACTTGAATAAGAAAGAAAATAAAGGGTGATAACCCTTCTTTACTCTAAACATCTGTAAAATATGGTAAGGATTGATTAAAACTAGCCTTTTCCAAATTTTCCATAATGAAGCGACATCAAGAAGTGTTTTTTGTTTTATATTCATTTTATTTTATTTTGTAAGTTTAAAAATTGTCATTGTGGCAAATCTAAAGACTTGTTACCATGGTAACGGATTGATTTTAATGCAATTTAAAAAACAATCCATTATTCCATCTCAATAACTTGAATTTCGTTTGAGATAATGAAATAAAATTTTGTTAATAGGTAGCTTATTGTAAGACCAATGTGTTGGTGTCATATGGAGTCAGTGGGATTAATGTCACTTTTACTAAAAACAGAAAGAATGAGGAACATAAAGGTCCTAGATTTCTCACCTGAATTACATTGCTTGCTTGAACAGTTTTTCGTAGATGGTCATGCAAGGAAAATATTTGTCAAATTATTTTGTAACATGGCCTGTGCCTTTTCACAAGAAGGTTTTAAAAGTTTCCACTGAATAGATATGGGACAGGGTGGTTGTAGGATGATATCAGGGTACTAAGAGAGACAATATAATAATAAACAGTGGAGAGGGGACTTTTAAAATTGTCCATAGTCATATACAGAAAACTAGCCCCACCCTTTATCAGCCAAGTCTTTTAACAAACCAACATGGCTTGAACGAATTTGGTACAGGGTCACCCAAAGAACACTGCTGTCAAGTTATTTTGAAATCGTACCAGCGGTTTGAGGATAAGATTTTAAAAGTTTTCTATTTGTTAGTTAGTGTGTTAGTTAGTAGGAAAACCAGCCCTGCCTCAGGCGGCTTTAAATGAACACAATGATCTGTTGGTAGAGGGTCACCAAAACAAAATTTGTGTAAAATTATTTCAAAATCAGGACAGCTGTTTCTGAGAAGATTTATAAGGTTTTGTCATTTTGGTTGCCATGGAAACCAGAATTCAGCGTGGAAGACATAGATTTGAAGGAATCTGAAAAGGAACCACACAAGGAAAATTCCTGGTTGAGCGGTTTAGGAAGAGAATGATCTTGCTTATGATATTGTGGACGACTGGCATCCAACGATCCTAACACTTCATGCGCAGGTAAGATATAAAGGGCATGAATCAAAACTAGTATTTATACATAAACCTTTGACAATATATGCGTGTCTATTTCATGTTGATTGTGTATATCAAGTTGCATTTGAATTGAATGGAAACTGTACGAGTCGAGTACACAACATTTCAAACTCCATTTATGCCTATCGGGTCATCAACACCAGTGGGCACAAAAAGAGTATTCGAAAGGACATCAAATATCTTCAATGTTTCAATGTTACCTTGATCTTTGAATTAGGGCCTTGAATCTTGCTTGCAACAAGTTGGTTGAATAGTCTTTGTACCACTATAATTGAGTATGAATCGAAATAAATGAATTATGTACATTTTTTAAAATCTGAAGACTCTTTGGACCTTAAATTGTCACCTTGCTCTTTGAGAAAGTAGTCTAAGTCCTGCAAGCTATCCATCATCCTGTTAGAAGGGTTTGTGCGAGAATAATTAAAAATATAGCTACATTGTCTTTTAAGTTTAATTTCTGGACACAAATCTGACTTACTGTAATGGCCGACTGACGTATACAGTGAAATCCTGTACGTATAAAGGAAACTCACTTTCAAATGTAAGGGGACTAATGACAACACTTTTGATATTATATCAGCCAGTAATCATTCAAAATGGCTGAAGATGATGAGAAGTTGAAACATTGTAAACATTTATTTGAAAAATTTGTTTGCTTGTTTTGAATTTAACGCCGTTTTTCAACAGTATTTCATTTATGTAACGGTGCGCCGTTAACCTAACCAGTGTTCCTGAATTCTGTACCAGTGCAAACCTGTTCTGTGCAAGTAACTGCCAAATTCCCCACATTAATAAAAGTTGGAGTACGAGTGATGTCAGACAAAAAATGTCTTTCATCACATCGACACGGAGAACATACGCCCAGGGATCGAACTCACAATCCCGTGATCCACAGCTCTGTTCTATCCCTGTTGATCTAAGCGGGAGAGCTTTATTTAAAAAGAATTATTATCAATGATATGAACTGTAATAAAAATGAAAGAGTGATGTTTGATAAATCAAGAGATAATATATAATAGCTTTTTTAAAAAAACGTTTGTTCGTTCTGTTGAGTTCAACATTATTTCATTAGGTATTAGAGCTTGTGTTTACACATACAATCAGTATTTCTATTTTTAGCATCATTGTCAATAACCTCCAAAACACTAATTCAAATCCGTGAAATTACATCCCTTTGTTCCAGTGTTCTCGTAATTGAAATCCTTGAAATTAAATTCATTCTATCCAGTGTTTTCATTATTTTCCATTTGATAATCCTAATTCAACGTGCGCTTTCATCTTGTAGTTTACCTGGGTATGTCTTTGAGGACTTAAAGTAAGATAAAACAAGTTATTATTCTATCTTCTCTGGTATGAGTTTTATAATGAAAGTAAAACATTTTCATAGTCTCAAACAATGTGTAGTTTCTGTAAAATCCTGAAGTTGTTTGTTTCTGAAAGTACTTCATTTCTGTAACACCAATTCATTTCTGAAATAAAAAGTAAAACATAACTTGAAGCACATATTATAACTTTTAATATTTGTTTAATTGCAGTTAATTGCAGAAGGAAATTAAACAATAAATACTCAAAAAAGATTTACTGTTTTTATACTCAGCAACATTTACATCGAAAATGCAATGTGTATCCTGATAAAACGATGAAATAAATCAGCAAGTGATACAGTAATGATTTTGTGATTAAAGACAGTGAAAGTACACCAAACTTTTAATCTGAAATACTAAGTAAAAATGGGGCAAAATGTATGAAATATTGGTGCCAGAGTAAAGGACCTTGTGTCACATTATGATTTGGAACAACTACTTTAAGTTTGAATCAAATTTATCATAGGACCCTATGAAATGATTCGCTTTTATACGCCCGTCTGGCGGGCGAATGACGTACACAAACTTTGTCCGGAGCATTTCTTCTTTATGCATGGAGGGATTTTGATGTAACTTGGCACAAATGATCACCATTATGCGACGGAATGTCATGTGCAAGAACCAGGTCCCTAGATTTAAAGTCAAGGTCACACTTACAGGCCAAATGTCAGATACAAGAATGACTTTGTCCGGAGCATTTCTTCTTCATGCATGGAGGGAATTTGATGTAACTTGGCAGAATTATTCACCATCATAAGACGGAGTGCCATGCACAAGAACCAGGTCCCTAGGTCTAAGGTCAAGGTCACACTTAGAGGTCAAAGGTCAGATACAAGAATGACAACTTTGTCCGGAGCATTTCTTCGTCATGCATGGAGATTTTTCAACATTTCCTTAAAGAGAATTCCTATAGTTTCTTTCTTTCCATAGAACTTTTTTTGAGGAGGTAGGTTACCTTCATATTTGTATGTGCGCATGTCCAACCGGAAGCTAACGTGACGATTTACGACGACGTTTACGACAAACTAAATGTGTTTGTATATTCATTCTTCTGAAAACAAATCATGAATCTGTCTTCAATTTGATGCTTTATGGCTTAATAATGCAGAAATAATGGATAAATTGCCGCAGAAACGCTTCAGAACAATGCTGCCTTAAAATGACGTCATTGACGTCATGACGTTACGTGTCAGTTACCGCGCAAAGTTAATAGCTTTTATCTTGAAAGTACGTAATTCTGTGCATTTTCTTTATTTTAACTATTTTCAAATAACCATTATTTGCTGGAAATTTTTTTATGAGTTAATTGCTCTGAATAATAATCAATATTTTGCATCTTTTATGTAGTTATATTGAAATGTTATGCGGAATGTAAGAAAACGGACGATGGTAACCAATGTTATTTGGAATATAGTTGGATGAAAGGTTACTTGTTACGGCCATTTTCAAATAAAAATCTAGCAGTTTGATTTGTAATACCTATTTTTCAGGTTCCGTTGATAACTTGTTACTTATATACTAAAATTAAGATCTAAAATTGTTCAAATTTCAGTAGAAAATTGTGGTTTCTTGAATTAAATTGATGTTACCATAGGAACGAAGCCCGTGACCCATGTATCTAAATGTAAAATTCAAAAGCGTTGACACTAGTCTTTTCAAGAAACACAGTTTCGGCTTTTTATTTTCATTTCAACAATATCCATGAGAATAATAGCAGCATGCTGAACGATTTTTCCATGAAAAGTACCAGACGAGGGGTACGGCTGTAAGTATTCTATTTGAATAAATGCAAATAACACGGAAATATAACTTACGTTAGAAATAATATGTTTTAAAGCTACATTAACTAGAAAGATAATCTTATTCAATATATTTTATAAGAAATTGCAACAAAAAGCAAGATATAAGCTATTTTAAACATCTCTGCTGCCATGGTTACTTCAAACTTTAAGAAAGATAGGGTACTATGTAAAGTGCTTGGTATTTTGCTGAAATATTACCCAAATATTCCATGTTGGTCATTAACAGAATGGCACTGAAGCCGTCGAAAACACGTATTTTTATACATAGTTGTTTAAAAATGATAGAAAATGCGTTACCATGGAAACACGAACACCGTGACATATACATTTTAAGTTTATATTAGAAAGCTAGCGTGCATACTAGTAAAATTATCAGTTATGCAGACTTCTACAGAAATCAATGAAACTAAAATACACTGAAAAGTGTTAAATATCCGTATTTTCCTTCTTCTTCCAATATGAAACACCTTTGGAGGGCCATGTTCTTCAAACTTGGATAAAAACTGAACTTGAAGGGACAGAGACAAACGAAATTGAGATTTTAGCAGTTAAAACTTCATATTACACGAAATACAAAAAAAAAGGCTGCGGTTCAACTAATTTGAATTTACCCTTGTAACAAGGTAACCTACCTCCTTAATTCACATATATGATAGGAAAATTTGTGCTGAAAACACTGAACAAATAAAGACAATAGGTCACCAGCTTGTTTTTGTGAAAAATTGTTTAGAACACACACACACTGTTGCTGAAACTGCCAGCGATTTTTCAACATTTTCATAATTTTCTGCATTTTTATAAATACCAACCAAAATATACATCAAGACAGCACAATAAGGTTTTTTTCTTTTTACATATTTTATTATATACTTATTTGATATCATAAGTCATATTTGTAATACTCTATCCTTACCATAATGGGTATAAATGAAAAAAAAAATCTTGTTTCATATTCACTTTTGTGAACTTTTTTCAATGAAATTTTTAAATTTTTAAATTTTGAAAAAACTCTTTCATAGAATTTTTTCCTGTTTTTTTCTTGTGTATAGATAATTGTATTGTGAGCATAAAAATGGCTCAAAATGTATGGGTCACCAGGCTAAATTTTATGTTAAGACCGCCAGACTACAACACCTGTTCGAACGGAAAGTAGCGCGAACATGGCCAAATTGATTACATGTATGTGTGCTATAAGTTAAAAAAAGTTTTAAAAACTCTTAATTCTTTCTATAATTGAATACTAAATAATCTGAAAGGTAATATTGTCTTATCAGTACTAAGTCAATTATCTTACATTATATGAACAACACCGTCTTTGTACTAAAATGCGATGTGAAAACACAACCACAAAAATAGCAAGATACCTGTCAGGCATGATACTTGTCAATACAACATAAACCAGTATCAACATTTAAAAACTGAGAAAACTTATCAAAAATGTTATTTCATTCAAGATTCCTCATATTTAAGATTGTCTGTAACATGTTTCAACAAATGTTGACTTCACTTCAGTTTTCCATAGAAAGTGTCGGCTGCGCAGAAAGATGCGCATAAAAACTATAGGAATTCCCTTTAAAACTCGCCTATGCTTTGATCTACGATCTCAAGACTTGTTGTGTGGGTACCTGGACTAGAGACCTACTAAGACTAAAATTCTTAGCTATACATCCACTGACAAATATGTAATTCGGGCAGCATCCATCATTTTTAATGATAGCCCTAAGATGTTTTCGTATTTTCGAAGCTACTGTCATCATATTTGAATCATATGCGCATTTATGTAACAAAAACTGTTCTTCTAACAAGCTCTCAACGGGCGTATTTTGTGACTATGACACCCTTGTTTTCCTAAAATGAATCTCTATCAGGATATACTAAAAATAAAAAATGTCACAAAATGTTGCTCAAATGTGATTGACCACCTTTAACCAAACATAAATAGTTTAAAGAACTTGGTGAAGATTGACCCAAGAAACATTTCTGTGAAATTATTTCAAAATCAGGCTGGGTGAGACATATTGTTTTTGCCCTGTCCGTCCGTCTGTCCGTCTGTCACACTTCATTTCCGATCAATTACTGGAGAACTATCTAGAACCTTCACACTTCACAGGGTTGCAGGGCTTATAGAGTAGACGACCCATATTGTTTTTGGGATCATTCCATCAAAGGTCAAGGTCACAGGGGTCTGAACATGGAAAACCATTTCCGATCAATAACCTGAGAACTTCTTGACCTAGAATGTTGAAACTTCATGCTGAGTAGATGACCCCTATTGATTTTTGGGTCACTCTATTAAAGGTCAAGGTCACAGGGGTCTGAACATGGAAATCAATTTCCGATCAGTAACTTGAGAACCATTTCACCTAGAACCTTTTAGCTTCATAGGGTGATAAGACTTACAGAGTAGATGACCCCTGTTGTGTTTTGGGTCACTCCATCAAAGGTCAAGGTCACAGGGCCCATCTGTCTGTCACATTTAATTTTCGATCAATAACTAAAGAACCATTTATAATTCAAAATATTGTCAAAAATTTTAATGTTCAATGACGGTTACACTGATTACAGTATCTTTATTTGCCCAACGGCACAGCACACAGGTTGCTGGTAAACAAAATTAGTTACTAAGATTGATATGCAAGATTTTTTTTTCTGAAAAATGAATTCACAGCTCAATAAAATGTTTTCATTGCAGTTACGTAAATATTCAATTCGTTCTATTTCTGTTATGTAATTGGTAATAAAATTATTTGCTCCTTTGTGCTGAAATGTATTTAAAACCATATGTTTAAATAATTATTATAGACACTTATTTTTCTTTATTTATGCTTCATGAACTTGTAAATGGGTTAAATTACCAAAAAAAATAATAATAATACGAATGTATAATATTACTATTTTCAACTGGCTCTTACGAATTAACCAGACAGAGAATTTATTATATCTTTTCTAGCAAAATTGATAACTCACACAATTCAATATGAAGATCAATTCATCAGAAGAAAATGTTGAAAGCTTAGCTCTTGCAGCTCAAAAGTGCAGCCAAACTTTCTCACAATGACTGGTTCGCTGAAAAAGAAATGTTTATTTTATAAATTAATTTTGAAGCGTAAATCTATACAATCTTTCTTTAACTTCCGAGGGGGTATGCCCCGAACTCCCAGAAGGATATATGTACCTACACGCTGATTTTACCCATTTAATTTTGTTAGGTTTAAAGTCGCACCTACACAATTATAGGCCATATGGCGACTTTTCTTGCCTGCACTGACTGCTAGAATGCATTCTGCAAAAAATGAGATGGGTTTATGTTTATATTTCATCAATGACAAGTTTTGGATATCAGACCGAAAACAGGAGTTAAATATACATCTTTTTAGGGTAGCAGACCACCACTGATTAGCTTTTCACTAGGAACTATTCAACTCAATATTTTCTGTCAATTTGTGATCGTTAAATTTCGAACATGTGCCAAAGCAATAACTGGTTGACACGTGACCAATATTCGGTCAAACAGAAATTCAAAGCGCAATACCACCTTGGCAGCGCGTTATGCGGTGTTTGTGATGTATGTATAATATTATTCGAGGGTCCTCTAATTAGCAAACAATACACACTACAAGCTTGATAATGTTTTCATTATCGGTATCGATGTTGATTAGAAAGTATTTATAAATGTGATTATGCCTTTCATTTCTTTAAATGACATTCCAATACATAACTTATTTTGCGTAAATATTCGTTATGAAAATACTGTTGTCGTCATTAGTTTCATCATTCACATTTAAACAATCTGAAGTTAAGACAACATATTTTTCTTTCTGTGGAGAAGGTGGGGCGGGAGGGGGTAACAGACAATCATCCCCATCCCCTTTTTAATTTGACAAAGGCTGATATGATACATCCTTTTATCTTTATCATATTTGTGGTAATGTTAAATTCATTTTATATAAATATGGATAATTTTCACAAACCCTGTCATATGTTTAATAAAATTACCATAATTTAGCAAAAATATAAAATATATTTTTTACATGTCTAAACAATAGAGATTAGATTAATAAAAATGTTCATGCAAAGTAATATAGGAGCAGAAAAACGTAAGATGAGAAGTTGTTTATTACCTGCATTAGGGTAATAGACGGAAACATTAATATACATCAGCAATAGCTTTGTATTATTCTGTATATAAATATATATAGGTTCAATTGACAAGAACTATTTTTAGTTTTGATAATTTTTTTATTTTTCACTGCAACGCTTTCAGTTTTGAATATATCTTCAGGTAGTAGTTACATTTTGAAATAGATACTATTGTAAGAAATGTTTGCTCAATGAACTCATTAGATATTTATGAAAAGAGTGATATATAGTAAGTACATAACTTTCATCAAAAGTTAAAGGGAGGTAATTAAAAGATGATTGAGTAAGCATATATTAACCGAAATTCCGCAGTGCACATTAGGAAAATACCACTTTGATTACAATATTTGAAGATAATAAACCAAAGTGTGTACCGATCGATGTCAGCATGATTGCTAAATTGATTGTTTATTGTAGTGCGCACACCCAATTAACATAAACGTGCGGTATATCAACACACAATCTGATCAGTCAAAGGTTATAACGTGTTCGAAAGTAGCAATAAAAGGGAAATAAGGAGTGAAAAAGTACTATATTACAGTAACACAATATTGTATGTCTAATATTTTTTATTAAATATAATAGAAAATTATATTATATTTAATATAACAAAGATAATTGAAATTCATAAACTGTCCAGAGCGGAAGTCCATTAATATGACCAATTTTACACTACCTAGTCATAATAAGTTATGGGCCGGCGGCCATTAGCAAATAAATACATTGTCATTGTCAAATAAGTTATTTCGTCAATAATAGATTAAAAATATAGGTTTTTTTATAAGGCACTCATAGTGTCTTTTAATTGAGGGAAGGTATAACTGGACTGATGCCTAATGGTAGACAAAACCTGTATGACATATCTTCGCATTAAATATCGTTACATTTCGTAGTTTGGTATTGGCGCTATTAAAAAGATATCTATTATTTATTTCATTAGTTTTAAGCAAAGCTATGTATAGTTCATATAAAATATATGTGCCGCTAATCCTGGAAGAAAAGTTACTCAGAAATAACAAATATTGGCTTATTTTTGTAATTAGAGAAGTTATTTTTCGTATACAAGTATGTACATACATGTTCATGAGAGTGATAGAAGATAAAATTTAAGTAGGAGGATAGTACATAGTTTATAGCTTATTTTTACACTCCTAAAATTATTTTCCTAACCGAATTTGACGCAGGTAAATTAATTTACTAGTTATGTTCTTCTTTTTTGTAAGGTATCATTTATCTTTCGATTGTTAGTGTGTATTGGTATGATTTATATAGTAACATAACATGAAATCAAAAAAGATATAAAAAAGATGTACCTTATTTTCTTTTTATGTTTTATTTTCTCACTTTAGGCCTATCAATTTTAAAGAGGTATAGATGTATTCTCGTACAGTATAATAAAGTGATGGAAACTTGAACACTTTGTTGCATATTTTAATTTTATTCATTTTAAAGCAGAACTTAATGCAAATATAAGGACATAAAAGAAGGCGTGGATACTGTAAAATTTTTATATATTTATTAAACAACACTGCTATAGTTTTATACTTTATTTACTACTTCTCTCGCTGCGCGACTATATCATAAGGCGGAAAAGCATAAGGTATATAAACATGTAATATGACATAACAACTACGTAAGCACTAAATACTACAGGTACTAGTTATTTTCCGTTATCGATCAACATATTGGATACGCCCACTAAGCTTTTGGCTGAACGATTCTCGATCGAGTCTTCCCGTTTCGTATCATTCGCCTATCACTTAACACGCGATTTAAAGACATTTTTTTTCTGGCGTGATACTTAGTAAAATTTACTGATACATCCCGTTTCCTCCTAAGATGCCTCGGCCGAACACGATGTGTACGATTTATTTCATTGTATGTTAGGTGAAGACCATATTCATGACTTTTAGAACTGTGTCTTCATCCTCACTCTCACTCACTCACTTCGTCTGAAATTCGAAGGTTATTCCTTCTACTATACTGTTCAGCCTGATCAATATTGTTTTATGTATTCAACACAACTCTTTGTTTTTTATAATTCAAGGCAATCGATTTGATCTTTAAACCTGTTAAAACTCCGTCAAAAACTCGTTTATTGAATTCATCGAACTTTTTATCTTGATCTTCATATGTAAAATCTCTCATTTCTTCTTTCAGAGAGATTCTTATTGTTTCATCTTTATTAGATAGGTCATCTTTAGACAAAACTGACTGCATTTTTCAGCCTTATTCGCCATATTGGAACCACTTTCATCAATGTCTATGCATTTTAGACTCCAGTAGATTAATAGGTGACGAAACCGGACGCTTTTTATTTGATGACGACGACGGTGTAGATACTTAAACTGTATAATCTGACATTATAGCTCCATCGCGACATAATCTCGCATTGTTATAATTGATTGCACGTTATATTTGTTAAAAAGTGTAGTTATTTTTTTCTGTAGCGAGAACTTACGATCAATTCAGTTTCCAAAACCTCATACTCGGCTTATTCAATTTTGGTTCAGTACTTCAAAATGTCATAATATGTCACCTGAATGCATACTGTCTCTACATCACACAGCCCATCTTTTATATAGAAAAACATAATTTAAAGTTTGTATGACTAACATTGGTTGCCGGTGAAAGCAAGGATTGAGTTAAAGATACTTTCTTTCATGTATAGCTGTCACATTGGCAGAGCACCTATGTATTTAACAGAATTGCTTACAGAGTATGTTCCTAGTAGACAATGTTTGAGATCGTCAAACAATTCTGAATGTCGTTATGTTGTTCCATACAACAAGTGCAAAACATTTATTGATAGAAATGTCTGTACCATTGGTCCAAAAATGTGGAATGAACTGCCGTTAGAACTACGCAAAAGTAAATCACTTGATATACATTTCTTCAAAAAAAAATCTTAATACACTGTATTTCAGAGACTTCGTGGCATTGTTTTAAATGTTTTGATAATTGTTTTATATGCGAAAACAGCAGGTGATAGTTTTTAATTTTTTGTAAGTTTTTTTTTTACATTTCAACACTTATATTTTCAAGGTTTGTTAAATTAAATGTACTTGCTGGTACAGGCTCTATGAGTAGGGTAGTGTGTGGTATTTTTTTTCTAAAATAATAAGTGATGGAACCTCTATATGCAGCCCGTCTGGGCGTACCATGTAAGGCTTTAAGCACGGATATTCGGCAATAGGGGTAAAATGGCCTTAGGGGGACAGGGTGCGGTCATGACTGTTTGTTTGAATAAAGTAATGTAATTATCATTATTATTATTATAATTATTATTATTATTATTATTATTATTATTATGAACAACTCCATTGAATATGTCATTGTATAGAAATAGGCGTTTAACCAAAGTTTTCAGTTTCAGTTTCAGTTTTTAAAGTTTTTGCTAGCGGTAATTCTTATGACGCCATAAATCGAAACAGGAATCGTACACATGTATAATGTTACAACAATACAATACTTTGATAAAGGACTCATGACCGTGGGATAAAGACATATAGGGACACACATGGTAGTCATAAATGAAACAGTTTTCATAAAAGCAATGAGCAACATATACTTAATGAAGACATTAATTAGATGAGAGAGAAAGAAACATAAAAACCATAATTGTATTCAAAAGTGAACATGTTCATCGGATTACATTATGGGGTATATACGAACATTTATTTTATCTATATCTATACTTTATTTATATCCATCAATGATTAATATAAAAGAGAAATAATCTTTATACAAGAATCATGTACTATCTTTATTAGGTGATATTTGACACAAGGGACATTGATGATGAATGAAATGGAAATAATTCAAATTTTGAAAATTATGTGTCTATACATAAGCCTTCAAAACAGATGTATCTTTACGTTTCTAAATAGTCCTTGTTGTTTAAGGAATACTTTAAAACTTCTTTCATAGTCAACCGAAATTCATATCAACTGTTGTTTGTTATCTAACTATGTTTTAATGTAAAATGAACAGAAAAAGTCGTATGGAATATCATTATATCTCACTTTTATTCATTTATCATTGATCAATTCGAACGGTTTATATGTATGCAACACGTTTAAGCAGACGACGGCGCAATATAGAACGAGTAAAATCTTTTACTTTTTAATGAAAAAAAATTAAATGCATTCCTAAAATATTATGTTATTTTTTACAAAATGGTGTTATTTATATCTTCATTGCTTTGTAGATTTTTGATTACGTATATATTATTTCTGAGTGTATTTTCAACAATAGTTATATATAATTGTAATGATGGTTTATTTAATACGTACTTTGCAAGGTTAGCTTTAGTGAAATTATTTGTGAAGTAAAAAGGCTATAGGTGACGCAGTTGTATTATTTTACACGAATAGCCTAGGTAACTTAGTTAAAAAACGGGATTCATTGCGTAATCCTTTGGAAAACATAAACTAAATACTATAACGGACTTCAATTCCTAAATAAAGTGCATCATGTGTATTAATTGATTAAACTTGCAACGTTGCTATATGTCGAAAGATGAAATATAAGGATAAAAATTTTGACACATGGATATAATCACCTAAACTCAGACTTAACGGGTAGGTTTCACAAATATAAGTACACAAACTCATACATAGAAATAAGTTATTTCATAACGTTGAGAAGTTCTATTGGAATCTAATATATTAATCAAAGTTATGATTTTTAAGTATACTCCGATTTTGACTTTATTCCAGACTTTTCAAATAGGCCTAGAGAGGAATAATGCGCATGACTCTGTTTTAATTGGCCTAATGTTCAATGTATATTTTGACATTTTTGTGCCGTGTGGCGGCCGTAAAAAATCTCCCCGTACATTCAATCAGGGCTGTTATATTTCGATCTTCTCAGATCGTTCAGCACGTATTTTATGTCGTGTTATTGGTACTGTTTAGTTTATCAGCTTGAACATTTCGTTCTGGGTGTTTCCAATACTCCCGCTTTCATAGCTTTGGGTATTGTATAATCACCCCTTGGATATGGTGCCTGCTTTTTAAATTTGTCTTTTGACAGTTCCTGTGATATGCAGGCTCCATAACCTCGGATCCCCTTTCCAAATTCCAGTTTGTTTAGTTCTGCCCATTGTTTTCTCGTTTAGGGCAAACCTATTATTTTAACTGGGGACCATACGCCGCTTTTCATCTACATCTACATCTACGGAGATACTCCCAACTATCAATTTCTGATCATAACTGGGATGTCGGGGCAGTTGTTAAAAGCATGTTGCTATGTTACATGAAACATGATATTCATGTTGTTATGACAGTAAGAGCAGTAATATATACAGCTTGTTAAAAATAAAAACAGGATGAAGACATTAGTACATATACGAGTCTAGGTCAGATGTGAAGCACTGAAGGTTCACAATGCCCTTGATGTTATAAGGTAAGGCGTTGATATGATGATGACATGATATTGTTTCATTGAAGATGGAATGATAAAGTTTAAATTTCTAGAGGTTATCAGGTGGTTATGATCTACAGAGACGAGGATGTGTGATATTTTATACAACATAATTAAAGATGCATGTATTCTTCTTTGTTCTAATGTCTGCTATTTAAGAGTCTCAAGCACTGATGTTACGCTGCTTTGGTATGAGTAGTCATTCATAACATATCTGGCTGCAGCTCTTTGTACCTTTTCTATCTCATATGTTAAGTTCTTCTGCCATGGATGCCATATGGTGTTACAGTTTTCTAATTGTTGGCGAACGTATGTTTTGTAGGCAATTTCTTTGATATTACGGTTATTACATTGTACATTTCTTTTTATAAATCTGGGGGTGTTACTAGCTTTTGAAGATGTAAATTCAATATGTTTTTGCCAACTTAAGTCATCACTAATAGTAATCCAAAGATAATTAGCATTTTGTGGTTTTTAGTTCTTGATTATGTAATTTATATGGAAAGATAATATTTTTTCTTTTTTTAGAGATTCTTATGATTTCGCATTTATCAGAATTAAATTCCATAGACCATTTACGTTCCCATTCTTCTAATTTTGTCAAATCATCTTGAAGTTTGTAGGAGTCTACTCATGAGTCGATAGTGAGGTATATGATGGTGTCATCAGCAAATAAGCGTATTCTACTTTTAACCTGGAATTACACGCTAGTGTATCATAGAAGGTTCCATGTGCATCGCCGTATGAATACATCTGCGGATGTTTCTAAGTTGATTTTTGTACTTGCAGCATGTGTAAATGTTGAGTTCTGCTCAACCCCGGGCTAGAGGGCGTGGACGGTAGCATGCATTTCCACTACCGTTCATGAACAGGCTCAATCGAGTAATATACTGTAAGGAACGAAGGGGAAATATTAATGTTGATGCCAAAATCAAATTTGCTAACGAAGTTACATTTGTCAGTGTCTACTTAAAGAAAAATAACTTGCAAAATTAATGCATCGATTTGCTTGGTGTCAATATAGCCCATAAAACGTGCAATCAACAAAACAATCAAATATGTATATTAAGTGGAATATTCTGGTTTTACTTTTAATCTGACAATTTTAGCCTTAGAACTGTTAGATCACATGCCAGTTCTCACTTAAGATTGTCCTTAAACAACATATTATTTGACATTTTTGGTGTGTAAAAGCTTCTGACTGTACAACTAAATATGTAACATCCTTACAGACAGCACTCACGGTGAGTAATCTACAAACTTTGTCATGATCTAGGTAATTTTACAGATTTGAGTAACTACCAGTGTTGTCCTCATCTTAATAACCAAAAAATACAATTTGTCTTGTTTCTAAATGCAGATGGAATACGCAAAAAGAGACTCAAATTGAATAGAGAGCTTGATTTAGTTCATCTCATTTTATATTTGATTTGAACACAGAATGTCAACAATAGTGAGCAAAAGTTAACATTTTATACCGATTTTAAAGGTGCATGATTATAGTTTGGATTAAGTAATGCATACGTTCAAAATTATAACATGTAATCATTCATACTAATATAAGTTCACTCAGTGCAATACGAGCTAGAGATTCTATGTATTTCGAAAATGTTATTTTCTTATCCTATTTACCAAACCATGACAGAGGCATTTAAGCATATGTATAACTTTAATAAAAAAGGCTTTGCCATAGCCACGAAATGAATAAAAGAACTTTTTTATCAGGTTTGTTTCATTACATTTTAGAAATTGGAAATAACTGACGTCAATTTACGAGGTTTTTACAGTCATTTATTACGGCATGTAGGAATAAACTCAGAAAATAGCAATGCAATGTGTAACAGAATTATAATTCTAGCTGAAGTTGAGGACATGGCGTCGTAGCGGCATTACCGTGAACCACCTGTAGCGTGATGTGCATCACTTCTGCTTGTTCAATACACTTTTGATGGCCGAGTAACTCATCTCATAAGAACATGCGACATTCACATAAATCATTGGTTTATACAACGTAATTTCTGTAATGTTTTAATTTGCGTTTGCTATCGGCGTTTACGACGTATTTTATCTGCCGCTGATTATTGTCTTAGTAGCTGTTCGATCACTTGGGGCGCATTTTCTGAATGACCAATAGGAAAACTGCGATGAAACCTACAAACTAGTACCCGCGAAAACGTTATATACGTCTCAACATGATGCTACTTCTTCAAAAGTAAATGGAGGAGTTATTCCGTATTCTACACGTAACCTGACGATTTTTCGATGCGCTGCTACATCTTCCAACGGTGCCGTTTTTACATAATTTGTTTGATAACTGGTATGCATGAAATGAACACCGTTCAACAGCTTATAACATCAATCATTTGAATTAGGCAGCGTTAATTCAGAATGATATACGCTGACATATATATAATAGTTTAGCGATAAAGTTGACAATATGCGATGTTATAACAGTTTGAAAACGATCACAAATGTTATATTGTTGAGACCTTATGGGTTACGCCGCTCACATGTATGGGACCTACATAAAAATTCAAAAACATTTTTTGCATAAGTTATTTTCGAAAAAAAAATCATTTATACTTTCTTGAAAATAGACAAAATCTACATGTGTGCTACAGTAAAATAATTGCAATCGGGTGTCAAAGAAAAGGATTTATTCAAAGAGTCTACGATTTATTGGGATATAACTCAATGATTTTCTGCCTGTAAAATGATATACAACGTTTCAAATTTGACGTGTCGTAATAAGAAATTGTGGAAAACGTAAGGGGTACTTTTTGTAGTGTATAGTATTTTAAACATCACTAAACGCTATGTACATGTTTTATGTTTCATACCGTGTAGCTGTAGTTCATATTTTCAGAGATTTCCAACAAAATTATTCCGGACAAATACATCTTTAATATATATATATATATATATATATATATATATATATATATATATATATATATATATATATATATATAGTGGTTATATAAAAATAGAGCGCGTTTGATATATATATATCAAACGCGCTCTATATATATATATATATATATATATATATATATATATATATATCAAACGCGCTCTATTTTTATATAACCACTATCTTCTACTTTCAGAAGTACCACATGTTGCTCTTCTGTTGGAATATGCGATAACAAATCAGATAGATAACTACTTCCAATGACATGACCGAAACATAATGGCTATTATCAATTAACCAGATCTTATAGAATTCTGTTGATCGATATGTTCATTTAGCATTTATATATCGAACTATACAGGCGGAATTTACGCCATTATTGTATTGTTTTGATTCATGCTACCCTTGAAAAAGGCCTTTTTAAAAGCCAAAAGCGGGATTAAATTTTTGACACTGTTTGAACATATATTTTCTCAAACTCTATAATTCTATTTTTATGTTCTTGTATCCTTCATATTGAAATACGGTTATCAAAGGGATATCAAATTATACCATATTTTACTAATAAATGTTATTTGTGTTGTCATGGCCGCGGAAATTCCAAAGCACCCTTGCAACATGAAAATATAGAGTTATGTAGATAAAAGGCTGGTGATGAAACCAAAAATATACGGTTAAGGTATTTTTCAATCATTTTAAACTGTTTCTTTACAAATAAACATGCTATTTTCTTATTAGATGTACTTTCTATTTTCTTTTGTTTAAAATGTAACTAAATTGAGCACCTATTTTTAATTATGTTACTGATTAGTAATGTTAAAGTTCATTACTGTCGTTTCAGAATAACTGAAAGGTTACCGATTTTGTTAACTAAAGTAGTTGGTTTAAATGCTAAATGTTTACTTCAGTACCTTATGCATATTTGAATAAATCTTGTCAATTTTGTACATAAAATGTTATCCAATAAAAGGTGGTAATATGTAGGACATGATACTAAATAATTTGATAGCAAAATAGGTTAATTTCTTTCCCATATATGCTTTCATAACTGAATAATAAATCTTGAAATTTACAGAGAGATTATAAAAGTTCACTTAATCTTGTGAAAAGTAATTACAAATAACTTAATATCTCCAATATATGATTACTAAGTCAGAAAACAATAAGAAATATCGCAATCAAAACAAATCTTGAAATGATGTGGACGTCAAGGGTATATACCTGAAGATTATATCTCGAACAAACTGAGCATTAATGCAGCTGTAAAATAAATGGATTTTACTTGATCTGATTTGTTTTCTTTAGGCAGCTCTATATATATTGTTACTTTTATATGTCAGAGGAAAATTCTAGACTTAAATCAAATGTGTTGTTACGAATCTATCTATATAGGATAGATTTGTATACATTTGACTGTAGATACGTTTTGATGACTAATTAAGTCAAAACGCCTGCAACCGTTTATATGAATTTAAGTATACACAGAATCAAACATAACCTCCTTTAATGGCAAATTCTTAAAACTAAATGTCTATTGCACATCTCATAAACATAACATTATTTATTTCAGCGGACTAATAGAACGAGTAAAACAGGAGGCTGGTGTTTTAGTCAGAGCAAAGGCGAAGGTGGCCAACACAGGACGGACAAGAACCTTGTGACTGCTTTAATCAGATTATTGAAAGGTGTGTTGAAAACAATTCTCATTCATCAGAGGTTCGTCAAAATCACAAGACGAACCTCAGATTTATTTTATGTACTACAGTTATTATTACCGGGAGTGATTTCAATCTATTAATGTTCGCCATTATTAGGCACGCCGAAATTGAAACTTAAAACAATACCTAAGCAAAGTACTTGCTAACGATAGAAATATGTCGATATTGCATAAATACGGTTAATAAAGATTTATTTCTCTATTCGGATGTATAGAAATTTACCTAAAGAAATAATAATTATATTCCTCGTAATTCAGCGTTGATATTTGAATGGACGCGGTCACACATTTCACGGCCAAGTTTGATTGGTTCCCTTTGTCGCTGATTGGCTAAAACATTTTACCTGTAATGTAACCAAACTAACAATATTGGCGAAATGTCCCAGAGGTTCAACCAGGGAACAATGATAGACCTCTGGTATGCAAGAATGTTTGAAAATATAATCATTTTTATCAAATTGCCTCAAAATGAAATAAAAATCGCCTTCACAATAAAATTGAAGTGTTGAGCAACAGAGACAGACATATTAAAGCAGGTCAGCACTATAGTGGGAAAAGTGGCGTCAAAAAACAAGATAACACATTCGCCAGACAAGAAAACAGACATGCCATTTTAAATGGTACAAACGAAAAACAACAACATCAAAATAACGGCAGAGTCTTTGACCAGGCATTAATCGTTACAGTGGGGACTAGCGGTAGAAACGCTACAGCGGTTAGTCATTCACATTTGCCATAAATTTTACTAGTTAAACGAGACAGAATCAATGCAATATTTCCCATTTATGCTAAGCTTAAATACTAGTGAACAAATAGCCTATTGTATAACAAAACATATGGATATGATTAATCTGAGGTATCAGCATATAATGAGTGTACTCACTAACTTATCAGATCGTCAAACATTTTAAATATATAAGGTTATGACTTTGTAAGTTGCTAAATATGTATCAACCCCTTCCATCCTTAATGAGAGTAGAAACGTAAACTCGAAACATAGACAGTCGTATGATTGGAACTATTGATCAGTAAATCACAATTATTTGTAAAGCGGAACACAAAAGAGCCGTAAGTAAAACTTAAGATCTTGTATTATTAACGAAATTTTTTGTTTAGTTTTGTTTCAATAAACAGGGTTACATAATAATGTTTGTTCATGGCTTGGTACTTTCAGTGCAATTTTCAAAAATGTAGTATTTATCAGCTGTGAGCTAAATATTTCTGGAATTATACTAATATATACATTTTGGGAAAACTGAACAACAACTTCTCTTGAAAAGATCAAATTAAATTAAATAGAAACACCAAAACAAAAATAAAACTCCATTAGGGTTCCCACGTTCAGAAAAGGCAAGCTCTTTGAAACGAAACATAACGGCAATTTCACATCACTTGATAAAGTAAATAAAAATCTCTAACCCGCGCAATGGTAAAAAAGACATTATATGTGAAATACAAATGTGCCCGTGTAACGATATATATATATATCAAACGCGCTCTATTTTTATATAACCACTATCTTCTACTTTCAGAAGTACCACATGTTGCTCTTCTGTTGGAATATGCGATAACAAATCAGATAGATAACTACTTCCAATGACCGAAACATAATGGCTATTATCAATTAACCAGATCTTATAGAATTCTGTTGATCGATATGTTCATTTAGCATTTATATATCGAACTATACAGGCGGAATTTACGCCATTATTGTATTGTTTTGATTCATGCTACCCTTGAAAAAGGCCTTTTTAAAAGCCAAAAGCGGGATTAAATTTTTGACACTGTTTGAACATATATTTTCTCAAACTCTATAATTCTATTTTTATGTTCTTGTATCCTTCATATTGAAATACGGTTATCAAAGGGATATCAAATTATACCATATTTCACTAATAAATGTTATTTGTGTTGTCATGGCCGCGGAAATTCCAAAGCACCCTTGCAACATGAAAATATAGAGTTATGTAGATAAAAGGCTGGTGATGAAACCAAAAATATACGGTTAAGGTATTTTTCAATCATTTTAAACTGTTTCTATACAAATAAACATGCTATTTTCTTATTAGATGTACTTTCTATTTTCTTTTGTTTAAAATGTAACTAAATTGAGCACCTATTTTTAATTATGTTACTGATTAGTAATGTTAAAGTTCATTACTGTCGTTTCAGAATAACTGAAAGGTTACCGATTTTGTTAACTAAAGTAGTTGGTTTAAATGCTAAATGTTTACTTCAGTACCTTATGCATATTTGAATAAATCTTGTCAATTTTGTACATAAAATGTTATCCAATAAAAGGTGGTAATATGTAGGACATGATACTAAATAATTTGATAGCAAAATAGGTTAATTTCTTTCCCATATATGCTTTCATAACTGAATAATAAATCTTGAAATTTACAGAGAGATTATAAAAGTTCACTTAATCTTGTGAAAAGTAATTACAAATAACTTAATATCTCCAATATATGATTACTAAGTCAGAAAACAATAAGAAATATCGCAATCAAAACAAATCTTGAAATGATGTGGACGTCAAGGGTATATACCTGAAGATTATATCTCGAACAAACTGAGCATTAATGCAGCTGTAAAATAAATGGATTTTACTTGATCTGATTTGTTTTCTTTAGGCAGCTCTATATATATTGTTACTTTTATATGTCAGAGGAAAATTCTAGACTTAAATCAAATGTGTTGTTACGAATCTATCTATATAGGATAGATTTGTATACATTTGACTGTAGATACGTTTTGATGACTAATTAAGTCAAAACGCCTGCAACCGTTTATATGAATTTAAGTATACACAGAATCAAACATAACCTCCTTTAATGGCAAATTCTTAAAACTAAATGTCTATTGCACATCTCATAAACATAACATTATTTATTTCAGCGGACTAATAGAACGAGTAAAACAGGAGGCTGGTGTTTTAGTCAGAGCAAAGGCGAAGGTGGCCAACACAGGACGGACAAGAACCTTGTGACTGCTTTAATCAGATTATTGAAAGGTGTGTTGAAAACAATTCTCATTCATCAGAGGTTCGTCAAAATCACAAGACGAACCTCAGATTTATTTTATGTACTACAGTTATTATTACCGGGAGTGATTTCAATCTATTAATGTTCGCCATTATTAGGCACGCCGAAATTGAAACTTAAAACAATACCTAAGCAAAGTACTTGCTAACGATAGAAATATGTCGATATTGCATAAATACGGTTAATAAAGATTTATTTCTCTATTCGGATGTATAGAAATTTACCTAAAGAAATAATAATTATATTCCTCGTAATTCAGCGTTGATATTTGAATGGACGCGGTCACACATTTCACGGCCAAGTTTGATTGGTTCCCTTTGTCGCTGATTGGCTAAAACATTTTACCTGTAATGTAACCAAACTAACAATATTGGCGAAATGTCCCAGAGGTTCAACCAGGGAACAATGATAGACCTCTGGTATGCAAGAATGTTTGAAAATATAATCATTTTTATCAAATTGCCTCAAAATGAAATAATAATCGCCTTCACAATAAAATTGAAGTGTTGAGCAACAGAGACAGACATATTAAAGCAGGTCAGCACTATAGTGGGAAAAGTGGCGTCAAAAAACAAGATAACACATTCGCCAGACAAGAAAACAGACATGCCATTTTAAATGGTACAAACGAAAAACAACAACATCAAAATAACGGCAGAGTCTTTGACCAGGCATTAATCGTTACAGTGGGGACTAGCGGTAGAAACGCTACAGCGGTTAGTCATTCACATTTGCCATAAATTTTACTAGTTAAACGAGACAGAATCAATGCAATATTTCCCATTTATGCTAAGCTTAAATACTAGTGAACAAATAGCCTATTGTATAACAAAACATATGGATATGATTAATCTGAGGTATCAGCATATAATGAGTGTACTCACTAACTTATCAGATCGTCAAACATTTTAAATATATAAGGTTATGACTTTGTAAGTTGCTAAATATGTATCAACCCCTTCCATCCTTAATGAGAGTAAGAAACGTAAACTCGAAACATAGACAGTCGTATGATTGGAACTATTGATCAGTAAATCACAATTATTTGTAAAGCGGAACACAAAAGAGCCGTAAGTAAAACTTAAGATCTTGTATTATTAACGAAATTTTTTGTTTAGTTTTGTTTCAATAAACAGGGTTACATAATAATGTTTGTTCATGGCTTGGTACTTTCAGTGCAATTTTCAAAAATGTAGTATTTATCAGCTGTGAGCTAAATATTTCTGGAATTATACTAATATATACATTTTGGGAAAACTGAACAACAACTTCTCTTGAAAAGATCAAATTAAATTAAATAGAAACACCAAAACAAAAATAAAACTCCATTAGGGTTCCCACGTTCAGAAAAGGCAAGCTCTTTGAAACGAAACATAACGGCAATTTCACATCACTTGATAAAGTAAATAAAAATCTCTAACCCGCGCAATGGTAAAAAAGACATTATATGTGAAATACAAATGTGCCCGTGTAACGATATATATAAAAGGAACATTAAGAGATATATACACATGTCCTCAATTCCTTTTAAAAAGGATTAGCAACAAGGGAAATACATTTAAATGTACAACACAATCAAAAGAGGAAAGCGCAGCGTCCAGATGTAAAAGGGCTGAACACCAAGCAGGCATTGTGTCTGAAAATAGTCGGTCTATAAGCGTCGTGAGAATAAAATGTTTAATAATTTTTTCGAAATGCAATTGGAAAATTGCCATGACCTAGAAATGTACGTAGTAATTAAACAACATTTCCACTTAAAAATAATATAAGTGGAGAACCACAGGTCGCCCAACAAGACATTAACCAAAATGTTGTAGGCTCGGTTTTATTGGGCCTGTTCGTGGACGGTAGTGGAAATGTAAACTACCGCCCACGCCCACTAGCCCCGGGTTGAGAGGAACTCAACATTTACACATGTTATAAGTACTAGAATATAATTTTGAGACATCCTCAGATGTATTCATACGGTGGTGCACATGGAACCTTCAGTTATGCACAAACAGCAAGTACATGAAAAACGGCATATGGTGCCCAGATAAAGTAGTGGCTTTACCCTAAACGAGAAAAAGACAATGGACATAACTAAACAAACTAGAGTTTTGACAGGGGACCTGTGGTTATGTAGTCTGCATATCACAAAAACTGTCAAAAGACAAAATTAAAAAGCAGGCATCATATCCAAGGGATGATTAAACAATACCCAAAGCTTTTAACGTGCGAGTATTGGAACCACTCAGACCGAAATGTACATGCTGAAAAATTAAAAAGTACACTAACACAACATTAATGTTTTGCTGAACTAACTGAAGAGATCGAAATATAACTGATTGAAGGTACGGGGAGACTTTTTACGGCCGCTACACGGCACAAACAACGCTGCTGTTATAATAAAATAAAAAAAGTGGAAAACCACATGTCGCCCAACACGACATAAACAAAAATGTTGCAGGCTCGGTTTTATTGAGCCAGTTCATGGACGGCAGTGGAAATGCAAAGCTATCGTCCACGCCCTCTAGCCCCGGGTTGAGCAGAACTCATACTTAAGGTATGTTTTGGTATACATTGTCCAAGATGTGTATACAAATTACTATTAAATTTCAAAACAATGTCTGAATTAGGATTTTAAAGTCTATTATAACGTTATTGCACTTATGATAACGGTATGACATTGGAAGAATTCATTTGGTAACTGAAATATAATCTATATACCATCTACCAAAACAGTTCGTCCCTAAAACACCTTGCCCCAACATAAAAATAGAAAAGAAGCCTAAGTCTCCGCATTTCTCAAAATTTACAAGGCATCATATGACTTACATCTACAAGTGAGTAAACTTATAGTAGGGGTAAGACCATTACAACTTCTGGGGGTGTGGGTTTGGTTTTATCACGGAGCTAGAAGCATTTTTTCTGCTTTGTATGAAAACCAGAATATGTTTGTTCAGAATTTGAAGGCCAGATTTTATTTTCAGAGCAAACCAGATACAGATTTTGTTGTTAGACTGGCTAAAATGTAATATGCACCTAAAAGTGATTGTAATTTGAAATAAAAACAGTTTGAACAAAATGAAAGCTTCTTATTTTATCCACTTGCATATACGATAAGTGAAATGTTTAAAATTTGCTGTAAATGGAAATACATTATGTGATTGATAACTATACATATATAAGCTACGAGGATCTCAAATGGATGTGTACGGAGAAATTAGGGCAGGCTTCCTCTGAAAAATGTTGAATTGTTGAAGAGCTCTTGTGGATTTTGACGTATATTTAGAGAACTAATTGATATATTCACCCTTAAGAAATCATTAATATGATAAATTATGCTTTTGAAAAGCAAGTGCATGTCCGGTCCTTTGGGCCTTATTTATTATTATTATTTATTATTATCATGTATTAATGACTACCCTATACAAACCTGTACGGCTAATCTGGCGTAATGTTAGCAAAACTGTTTGATATATGTTGACCTATAGTTTTCAATAATAATTGCTTTAAATCAAACACCATAACAATTCTTCTCGGAGATAAGTAAACGCAAAGAGTGGATGGGTAAAGTAAACCGATTAAGTAGTATTCAAAGAGTTTTTGATGTAGATTTATTCAAGTGTTGTATAACTAACACATGTATATCATCAGACAGCTGGCCTGTCATATGGTATATTCTGGACTTCAGTTACCGTTATTGCAAGTATAGAAAGCGTGTTGTGTGAGCGAAGCTTCCTAATATGTTTTCTGAAGTTTCAACCTATCACAAATGTATGCTGACCATTTTAGTGCAGGTACTCTGAATCAGCTTTTATTAGGCAGTACCTGTAGTATTCAATTATGTATTCAATGAGTGTAGGAGCGATATCCACGGTGGATGTTGTATGGATTGGGATCCTCCCCTAACAAATTGTAACATGAGACTGGTGAGAAAGACTTTACAATATTTTGTGTCCTTTTACTGAAAGATAATAAAAATAAGTACATACAGTAAAATGTTACAAATAGTAATAGTTACATTCTGCTTTTCTTTTCTATTTGAGCAACAAAATGTTAATGCCATTTTCAGACAGGGTTGTAATACTGATGCAGGGACAATGTGTACTGGGTCCTCCCCTGAAAAATGTGATCTTTTGAATGTTAAATCTTGCACTCTGATGAGTATTGAAGAAAAGATACTCTTGACCAGAAATAACATTAACAATGAGTCTATTTTCACGGCCACTTAAGCGGCCGCCAAACACCTTTTAACAACACTTGTTTTGAAGGTTAATTAAAATTCAAAGGTAAATACAGATTTACCGGAAGCACATGGCACAGCAAACACAAATACCGCAACAACTAGAAACTGTAGTGGAAAGATAAGGTGGACAGGTTGCCTCAAAAATCCAACTACAAGTACATTTTGTATTGAATTTAAGATGCAGAAATGGGTATGGGATAGACAATCTGACTGAAATTATCTTCTATTAAAGCTACGGATCTGAGGACAACCGAGGACGACCTTTCAGAGCATTGCTTTAAACATTTTGAAAGTGAAAATAGAAGTCTAAACAGATCTGCATTCAGCCTCGGGTTCTAATTTTCGAAATGTGATTATCACTGGTAATAATTCTAATGACGTCAACATCACGGCTTCACTCTCGGTCGGCATTAGTTCTCCCATATCGAACGTAAACGTGCGTTGAATTGTACACTTATAGTGTTACCTAACCTTAAGTTAGTATATCATACAATACGTGGGAATTATTCTTTGCGATATAGGCCTCAGCGTTTTACATTAATAAAAAGAAAATAAGATAGATAATGCGTACTCCACGCCTGCGAAACAACACATTGTAGTCGATAAATGTGTTATTTGTGTAAACTGACCGTTTTATTGTAACTACATACATATATAAAATAAATATTTTCTTCGTCAGTCCCAAATTCAGAATTATTTGTATTGGGTGGGGGGAGGTTGGTGCGCCAGTTTAGAACGAAGGCGTCACCGGCTAGGTGCTTAGTGCAGAGTGGGGTTAGGTACGGAACGGGACCCTCCGCTCGTGTTGGGGGGAATTTTTAAAATTTAGGTATGAAATGGTTGCTTCTGGTGCATATTTTGTCTCAATTTTGAGGTAAGGGCGTAGGTACTCCACTAACTTTTTTTGGGGTGAGTTGGGGGGGGGGGGTTAAGGGGTCTCTCCCTGGAAACTTTTAAAATGTAGGTATAGAATGATGGCCTCTGGTGCATTTTTTGGTTCTAAATTTGGAGAAAATATTATTTCTTTGCAAAAATAGTTGGGTGCAACTTTGATGAGTATGGGTCACTTCTCAACTGGTCGGGTAGGGCACGGACCACCCTGGGCCTGGTCCTGGATCTGGGCTTGTTCGTAGAATATAACTTTTTGCATAGGAAGATACAGCTACTATATGAAAGAAGTATAAGAATAGATATACCCTTTACTTTAATTTTATAAAAAAAACCAGCTTATATCACTTTGATTTCCCCATCTGGTTGATATACAAACTACGCAGTGCACTTGGTAACATAACAATGTTGATGAAATCTCCTGAATGTTGATTGCATAATACGAGACATCAACAAAATAACTAAAGGTGGCCCACTCACAAAATAAAAATTAACGTAAATGTATAGATAGTAATCTTCATTATGTTAAATTTATGTGATAGTTACTGACGTAATTATACCGTACGTCAGGTTTCAATGGAAAACCTTGAAATGTTTTAGTTCAAAGTCATTTTTTTTAAATCTGATTTTTCACCTTGGCCTGTTGCATGAGCCGTTATGATAGTAACGCACACCGCTACATTTCTACAACCGATCTTAAAAGCCAGTTCTAATTTTACTCATAAGGGTTTTAACATAGTAAAAATATGTTGTACAATGGGTGATTTAATTATGGCAGATATTTTAAAAGATTTCCCATGTAAAACTTTATGAACGGTTTTAGCTTATATGCTAACCTCGCACTTACCCTGTTTTCAAAATTGAGACAAGGCAGTGAAAATAAAGTATTTCCCCGCTAAGAAAGGCTCTGACATTGGTGATAAAATATCAGATTGTATAAAATAAACATATAATATAGGGTCAATATCAGGTATTACATTTGTAAGCGTTTTGTCGAATTACTCGTACATCTGTTGTCATAGTAAGCTTTTTAACTGTTTATATGACCTTGCTGTTATACAAAACATATAAATGTGCAGTAAATCAAAAATGACAAACGTCGATTCAATCATGCAATCATGCAATCCTAAGTTTTACGATTGTTGACTTGAATTTCTTGAACTTTTAACCGCAATCCCCGTGCGTTTGGACTTTAAATCGCGTATGTGTTTCTCTAACAAGTAATCCTAATGATATTATTTGATCATTAACATAATTAGATAAAATACAATTTCAAGGATGTTGCACATGTCACAATCGCACATAAATAGGCTCAATCACGCACTACTCTTATTTGTTTTGTTGCTTTCTATGCTGCTAAAAGATTTTAATATGTTTTATTATTTAAAGAGGCATTTATTTACAGGGAGGAGCATTGGAAGTTTTGGTGATGGACCAGGACTATACAAACAATTCTTTCTTGAGTCTAATGAAATAAATGTGTATGATGCATATGACGGGGCCCCATTTTGTGAAATAACCAGCCATGGACGTGTAAAATTTCTGGACTTGACCCTTCCACAATATGGCCTGCCAATCTATGATTGGATATTAAGTATTGAGGTGGCAGAGCATATACCGAAAGAGTACGAAAGCGTATTTATCAGTAATATCGTTCGTCATGCTAGAGAGGGGGTGATCCTAAGCTGGGCTAGCCCTGGTCAGAGTGGATATTCTCATATAAATAACAGGCCATTTCTATACGTCAAAGACTTAATGAATTCTTTGGGATTTACACACGATGAAAAGGAATCAGACATGCTTAAATCTGCAACAGGTTTTCGGTACTTGACATACAATTTGAATGTATACAGAAGACTTATACCACCTGATGTGTTGCAGCTATAGTGTAGCAGGAAGATTGTTAACATAGTTGAATAAACACAAACTGGGAACAACCATACAGTTTTCTAAACAGTATCATGTCGCAGAAGTCTCGTCAGAGCATGTTATGATAGTAATTGTAGTCTTGAAGTCCGAGTAAGCGGTACTACATTCACAACTTTATTCATGTCCTCAATATATTTACATCGTGCACATATATCCTATACGATTCTGCATTGGTTACATCCTTACGTATCTGAGGCAAATGTACAAAACTAGAGTAAGAAAACTTTCAAGATATATATCTCATCACAGAGATATAGATAATAAAGGGAAATAAATAAAAATATGCAAATGTTTGAATAATACACTATATTTTACTAGCGCTCACAGGGATGATATACATATGTTACATGATGAAGCGAATATCTATTAACGAACCATCGTTTTGTTCAAAATAACACTATGTTTCTTAAATCTAGTGACAAGTTATAACAATTGTACCAGCCGTTATCCTTTGAAGTTCATGAAGTGTATCAATTAATTATATGTGTAATCAATAAACAAATTTCAGTGAAGTAAAAATCCTTATGCGGCATCGGAACATTTTTTAAGTCCTTACATAAGATTATGTTTTGTTTAGAATAAAATCTTTTTTTCACATGTTAAATTTGTGGTCAATATATTTTCAAACCTGTGTTAATGACAACCTCGGAATAAAGTCTTCTACTTTAATTCTGCTTATAATAGCACAAGGTGTGGCTTAAGGATAAACATCACCAACGATAAAGAAAAGGTGAAAAAAAGAAAATTCGTTATGGGTGTTGTAGGTGTCACAGGGTGAGAAAAATGTGAAGTCAGTCCGGGGATCGAAACTGAGACCCCTCGCTTACAGGGCGAGTGCTCTACTGACCGAGCTAATCGGCTGCCTGACACACATACTGCCCTAATGTGACCAAGTCTGTACCGCGACATACACCCCCACAAACTGGAAATTAGTCCTCAAATTCCGGAGGTACATAATATTGCAAGCGTTGTAACATTGACCATGCAAGTATGCCACGGTCCCACGTTGGGCGCCAAATGTCACCAGGGTGAGAAAAATTTGCAGTCAGTCTGGGGCTCGAACTCGGGACTCCTCGCCCATAGGCCGAGTGATCTACCGACCAACTAACCGGCTGCCTGACACATATTCTCCGCTTACGTGACCAAGTCCGTACCGTGACATACACCCCAGTTTCTGTTATCATATATATTATATATATGTTTGGTTTGCTTGTTTTTTGTTTTTGTGGGGGTTTTCAACAGTACTTCAGTTATGTAACGGCGGGAAGTTAAGCTAACCAGTGTTTGTGGATTCTGTACTAGTACACAGACCTTTTTTTCGCAAGTACCTGCCAACTTCCCTACATTTATCAGGGGTGGAGGACGAATGATTTCAGACACAATGTCTATTATCAAATCGTCACGGAGAATATACGCATCGCCCAAGGATCTAACTCAAGACCCTGCGTTCTGCAGATATGCGCTCTCCCTATTGAGCTAAGCGGGCGGGCTCGTATATATGTAGTAGTAGCTTCAACATCTCTGTGTGTACGTGTGTAAAAATAATACTGACATTTTTTTAATGAATAAAATGAATTGAACAGGAAAAATAAAAACACTATGAAAATGGACCAAAAATGTTGCATTTACTCTGTGACGATGCATTATGTTTCATGTATATGTGAAGTGACCAAATTAGGAAAACAGGGAACTGTACTTTACAGTGTGTTATTTTACTGGCCAAGCAACAGTTACGTCTACTTCCTTACCGTGGCGTATTGAAATAAAACTCAAGGACAAAAAAAAACGAAACATTTCTTGTCATTTCTTTTAAAATTGTTGTATTTTTTCCGTAAATGTTATTTTAGGATACAAAAATGCAAACCCGAAATTTCAAATGTTGACAAACTGCTTTAATGTACGTTTGCGGAGAAAAAGGTCGGAGAAACACAAGTTAGTAGTAAATGGTGATATGGCACCCTGGTCATGTTACTAAAAACAGATTATAGCACCCTATGGGAATTTAACATGTGGTGCCATATCACTATCCAGGACGGTGCCGTAATTTTACTAGTAGACTATAGTACCCTATAGGATTTTAACATGGGTGCCATATCACTATCCAGGAAGGTGCCATAATTTTAATAGTAGACTATAGTACCCTATAGAATTTTAACACGGGTGCCATATCACCATCTAGGACGGTGCCATAATTTTAATAGTAGATTATTACACTCTATGGGAATTTAGTATGGGGTGTATGACGGTACCATATCACCATCCAGGTGCCATATCACCATCCAGGACGGTGCCATAATTTTACTAGTAGATGATAGTACCCTTTGGGATTTTAACATGAGGTGTCATATAACTGTTCAGGGACAGTGTCATAATTTAACAAGTAGATAATAGCACCTTATTAGGTTTTAATATTGAGTTCATATTACCATCCAGCACAAGCTTGTGCCTAGATCCCTATGCTGTGAGGTGTTATAAACCGTAAAACAAAATGAGAATTTATGTCAATGTACAGTAAATAGAGTGACATTCAAAGCAATCTTAGCGTACTGCTTTACCTGCACTAAGTGAACCTTCCAGAGTACAGTATGCGTTTCGGAAAATCGATGACAATTGACCATGAGCACTGTTGATATAGAACCAAGTAATCGTCGTAGAAAAAAGAGAATACTCTTGTATTAAAGCTGAATTCTTTTTCTAAATGATTTTTATAATACCTTGTTGACATCTCTTCTACAATTAACAACTCAGTACAGTCATAAAACCTTTTACAAGTTGTGAAATGATTGCCTTAACTGAAAAAAAAAAAAAAAAACCCCTCTTTTCCTACGATTGTAAATTCTGGCAATTTTGTACCAAAACAAGAAATACCTATACTATTGAATGAGACATAGAACAAAATATTCTACCCTCAAGTGAATAAATTATTAAACCCTGAATATTGCTCATTTTTGAACTATTTTTCAGCAGTTATTGTCTGTGTTTTTCAGTCTCAAATTACAAGGTTTACAAATACACGTTAAACAAAATTTAAACGTACATTTATTACGTACCTTTGTCTAAAGATGATGTATTTTGTTGCCTTAGCATAAACAAAATACGAGGTCTGAAAGTTTTACGATCTGACGGCATTTGCCCAGAAATGCTGTGTCATGTTTTTAAGCGTATAAATTGAAAATAGGTGTATTGTTCTTGCTGCACACTTAACCAGACGATAAGAAATGCCATTCACTGACACAAAGGGATATATACCTTTCAGTATTTAATCAATATTCCCTTTTTACAGTCAAAAAAATACCCTCATAAATGCAGTACCAAACGGGAGAGGATTTTATACGTTCATTTTGTTCAACGTCAAATCCAGTACATATTCATGTACATATTTATGTAGTGTAAAAAATCCAATAATCAAAGACATTTATCAATGGTAAATTTCGCAATCTTCAATCTAATGCACTTAAGCTTTGGTCGAAACTGCTAATTCTTAATACTACGTAAATCTACTTGGCATTTTGAATAAATCAAAACAAAACAGAAACATAAACATTGTTCATTGACAGACATTTTAATTCAGTCTTAAGCTTGTGACCGTCAAGGTAATTCAGAAATTGAAGTTTAGGCTCATTGACAGGTGATAATATCTATGAGCAGAGATGTCGTTTATAGAATTTTTCATTGCGATATTCCAGGGATTTTCTTCCCCTTAGAGGTCATCTGTCATCTCTCATCTATCGTAGGACAGAAACAGTGTTGGCTCCATGCCAGATATTTTTGTATAAATAGACAGTCATCACGGGTCTTGTATCATTTCTGCAATGATGGCAGCAAATTACCTTACTCAGATACTTCGAGTAGCAGCGAAGATGAAGAAGAAGAACTAAAGAAGCATCGTTTATCATTAACAAAAAAGAAGCACATGTTAGCTAGCAGAAAAGAACGGCGTAAACTTTTAGAAGAAAAACGTAAATGTCACCCCTGAAATCTTCTTATCCTGGTTCTCATAATTCCTGTGTTTTTCTTCTCTATAATCTTTGTCTTTCCTTTCTGCATTTACACTACTTTTGTCTTCAGTGTTTGTAGTCTGTCTTCTTTCTTATCTGTTATATCTATAGCTTCCTTCTTCTCCTGGTTCTCTCCTGTATCCACTATCTCGATGACTTGGTGATCTGTAATCCTCATGATATTTGTGTTCTCTTTCATCGTCCAGTCGTCTTTTATCTCTATTGTCTTTCTCATTTGTTTGCCTGTAATCTCTGTAGTATCTTCTTTCTTTCACTTGGTCCAAATAATCAGTTCTATCATTTCTCCTATCTCGTGGGCTGTATCTTCTCCTTTCTCTATATTCACCGTATCTGTCGCCATGTCTTCTATCTATTCCGTTGCCTCTGTTATATCTATCGTCGTCTCTTCTTCTATTATCTCTGTAGTATATGTCGTCATCTCTTCATTCTCTTGCATATTCTTTATTATATCTGTCGTCATATCTATCCCTTCTATAGTATCTCCTCTCTCTATCATATGCGTCGTCTTTTCTGTTATATCCTCTGTCTGTTCTATGATAGTCCCTGTATCTACTTCTATTCTCGTTATCTGTTACTTTCGCCTTACTAATTTCTGTTTCTAGATGTTTCATTCTATCAACTATGTCCTGTAGTACATCCGTCTGTTCTTCGGTCTGTACTTGTTCTTTAATGGTGTATAATTTTTCTTCTATCATAGGTTCATCTTTTCATTTCATTCTCTTCTAACCTCACCTTCTTTCTCAATTCTTCAAATGTTTGTGCAGTTTCAAAATACATTCGTGTTGCATTCTTAAGTTTTTCACTATACAGTTGCCTCCAAAATCTTGTTTTTAGCATTTCTTCCTTTTGACTTTCTTTTATGTGTCCTTTCTCGATTGCTTTCTGGATAATCCTTCTAACCTGATTCCCCATTGTGCTATTCCTTCATCTCTTCCTTGTCTAGCCATATAAAACTCTGCTAACACTGATTCACCTGATCTTACATTGCCATAAACATTTTCCAACTTGCTTATGATTTTCTTTGTAGTAGTTGACGGCGGTATTGTGAGTAAGATCTTTCTTGTTTGGCCACAAAGAGAGTTCCTTACTGCTTGTCTTAACATACTTTCTTCATATAGGCCTAAATTCATGATCACTTCTACTTCAATTTTCAACTCGTCAAATGTATCTTCTGTAAGGTTGGGTATCGTAGGTTTCAGTAATTTCCCTTTCCAATGATCTTTTTCTTTCAAAACCTGTTGAATTTCTGTCTTATCTTTGCTTTGTCTTTCTGCTTTTCTCTTTCGTTCATACTCGATTTCTTTCTTCAGACTACGTAGAGTGTTCTCTTGTTGATTCAATTCCTCTGCTAACCTATCCTTTTCAGCTTTCAGTTTTCTTAACCTTTCTTCCTTTTTCCTTTCAATCTCCAGTTTTATCTTTAACTCTTCAAGCCTTTTCCTTTCCATTTCCTTTCCTATTATGTCTTTTAATAGTTTGTTCCGCTTTATCTCATTTCAACCTTTATCTTCTGTGTTTGTAGCTGTCCAATCTGTTCTTTCAGTTTATGTTCTTCGGGACTTTCATCATAATCAGGTTCTCCATTGAACTCCATATCTTCTTTATATGTAACATCTTCTCTTTTTAAGTCTTTATCATATATATGGTACTTGCTGTTCTCTATCGGTTTATCTCTGACCTCAATCTGTTTTCTGAGTGTAAAGTTTCTACGACTCATTTCAAAACTCTCATCTTTTTGCCTGTGACCCGATGTCCTTCTTCCTGCATGTTGTATTTGTTCTGTATTTTGCAGTTCGCATTCTTTTTCTTTGCTTTCTAGCCACTGTATTTCTCTTTCTATTGTCTTTAATTTATTCTGGTGACTATCAATGAAGGTACTGTTGTCTTTCGGACTACTTAGATTAACTAATTGTTCATTATCTTCTTCATCCTTGGTAGTGTATGAAGAGTCACTGTGATTACTTTCTTCACTTCTTTCATCACCTGAATCTTCATCCCTAAGGGCATAATCATACACCATACTTTGTGGCACTACATTATCAATATGGTTTCCTTCGACATCCTCATTGATAACTGGATGTTCATCCATTAATGTGAGCTTCTCTTCCATCATTGTTTTCTGTTCTTCCAATTCTTTCAACTGACTTTGTTTTTGTAAAAGTTCTCTCCTCCGTTCTAATTTTTCACGTCTTTCTCTCCTTATCCTCTCTTGTTGTAATTTCAAATCTCTTATTGCTTTCTCCTGATTTTCTTCCATCTCTCTATCTAGTTCTTCTAACAACTTTCTTTCTTCTTCTTCCTCTTTCCTTCTTTGTCTTTCTATCTTTCTCCTTTCCCTTTCTGATAAATATTCAGCCATTTCGAATTAATTATTTTTATACAGCACTTGAAGTTGAAACAATATCACAATATTGCAACACTTTATTCCTATTATTCAGTCGACGCAATAATCTAGATTTATATCAAGTATGTATAAATCTACAGATGGCTCCTATTATTCACCATAGTTCTCAATTTTTATTTGTTCCTATTTGTTCATCTTCACATTTAGTTCTATTTCATTTCACCTATATTTCACTTTAGTTAATCGTGCTTCACTTTTAGTTCTATTTCACTTCACTTTTACTGCACTTTTCTCTTGTGCTTCACTTTTACTTCTATTCACTTCACTTTTACTTCACTTTTCTGTTATGCTTCACTTTCAGTTCTATTTCATTTCATCTCTACTTCTCTTTTCTCTTGTGCTTCACATTTACTTCTATTCACTTCACTTTTACTTCACTTTTCTATTATGCTTCACTTTTAGTTCTATTTCATTTCACCTCTATTTCACTTTAAGTTCTATTTCACTTCAATGTTATTGCAATATATGTATATTTCACTTCACTCCTGCTTCACTATAGTTCTATTTCAATTCTTGTTCACTTCTGTTATTCTTCAATTTAGTTCCACTTTTCTTCCATTATATTTCACCACAAGTTACCTTTTACAACTTACTTCCCTTTCAAATATATTCAGTTATCAATACGTACCAATTATCGTATTCTCAGTTCTCAAAACGTATCAACTATTTTATTTTCAGTTCTCAACACGTATCAACTATTTTATTTTCAGTTTTCAACACGTATCAACTATTTTATTTTCAATTCTCCTCAAAATTTTACGTTTCAACTACACTTCTATTTTATCATTTCAAATTTCAATGATTCAAGCTCTTGAAATTCAATATTGTATATTTCTTTGTAACTGTAGGTACTTCAGCTGCCTTTCAATTTTGTATGTGTGTGTAATATTTGTTTATGTATAGTTTATTTATTTTTGGTATTATTTTATGTGTGTGGTAAAATATCTATATGTATTTGATTGTGTGTATATATATAGTATTCGGTAAAAAAAAGAAAAAAAAGAGCAAAAAATGTTCCCCTGTCAAGAATCGATCCGGGATCGCGGGATTGGAAGGCCGCTGCCTAACGCATTGAGCCATGTAGGCAGTCAAATATCGATCAGATTAAAAATAAGCCGTGTATCGGAACAGCGAATATCGATTTTACGGCTGATCAAAAATTTAACGCAAAACGGCTAAGTCACTGTCTTATCAAAACCGATGTATTACCAGTAATTAACAAATAGGTTTTAACTATTGAATACACAGAAGAATGGACACTTCAATATGGGGAAAAATTTATATTTTTTGTAGAAACAGACAAATCCGTTTGTACACTGATATAAAAATGAATATACAGCGCTGTACAGAGAAGTTCAACTATGGCCTTTACTTGTCTGGCTACTAAATAGTTTCTCAATATTATAGGGTATAATTCACATAATAGATATAGGACTGATTATATAAATCATATAATAGATATAGGACTGATTAATTTGATATTAATCAACAATGCTTTAAACAATGTGTCACACGACAATATAACGTCTATGAAATTTTACACCTTAAATTTGCTGAAAAAATACAAAACATAATAAAGACATGGCTAAATAATAAAGTCACTCACCACACCTTGTACATCTTTCACAATATAAATCCTTTCTTTCACAATATAAATCCTTATAGATCTATCACAATATCACTAATCACCATACACACAGAGTACATATCACAAATTTGTTTAAGTTAATGTTATATACACAAACACGAAACGAATTCCATCCCATCCTATGCTTGGAAGTATCCTGTTGAAGTTCTCGTATCCTGTTGAAGATCTCTTATCCTGTTGAAGTTCAGTTCTGGTATCCTGTTGAAGTTCTCGCATCCTGTTGAAGTTCTGGTATCCTGTTGAAATGTATCCGCGGTGTAATGGATATTCCATACAAAGTAGCAGGCAGGGCCCTGTTGAATAACGTTCCGGTTAATCCAAAGTGTTTGTGCTATCCATTATATAAGTAAGTCACTAATACGTACTAAAGAGGTAAATCTCCTATAGCTTTTACATTAACTTCACTTTGCTATATAGTCCAAGGCAACCCATATAACACGTTGGGCGCCATTTGTCACAGGGTGAGAAAAATGTGCAGCCAGACCGGGAATCGAACCCAGGGCCTCGGAACACCGTTCCGATGCTGTACCGACTGAGCTACCCGGCTGCCTACGCACTTTCTCTCCGTTTTTATATTCAAGTTCTATACCGTGACATATTTCCCCACCATTTTGAAATTTGTCTTCAAATTTCAGCGGGTACTTTATATATAAGCAATTACAGGCGTCGGAGACTAACCAGTGTAATGCCGTCACGGTCCCACGTTGGGCGCCAAATGTCATAGGGTGAGAAAAATGTGCAGCCAGACCGGGACTCGAACTCGGGGCCTCGGAACACCGTTTCGATGCTCTACCGACTGAGCTACCCGGCTGCCTACACACTTTCTCCCCGTTTTTATATTCAAGTTCTATACCGTGACATATTTCCCCACCATTTTGAAATTCGTCCTCGAATTTCAGCGGGTACTTTATATATATGTTAAAACATTGTATGTGGTAACGCGACCCAAATATTTTTGTGTGGGTAGGTAGGTAGGGGATTTTTTTACATATAAGCATATAGGGGAAAAAATCATCTGACTTGTCTGAGAAAAAAGTTTGGCCTCATCAATTTTCACGGGTAGGTGAAAGGAATGAAACCAGGATTTAATTTTAAGAATTTGAATGCTTGGATAAGATTAAAATTTTCTAGTTGGTTTTATCTTTTTCCATGAAATAAAGTCTGGGAATTTTAGATGTGTTTTTTATGATTGACCACAGATTTCCTGTACAGATAGGGAATAAAATGCTAACCGCATTGTTCGCCATTCAGACGGTATTTTTTCAGTAAAAACCCCTTTTAACAATTAATGGTAATTCCAAAATTGAAAGATGCATGAGTTCATTAAAGAAATTTTGCAATGCAATGGCTAAAGAACTGAATATACTATTTACGGAATAAAGATGCAAGATCAAAAATGACAAAAATATATAGAGAAATTTGCATTTGATTGTATCCGAATTAGATGTTAACAGAAACGTTTTTCATAGAGGTAGCAAATAATCCTTATGCTTTTGTTGGTATTTGATTTTAAGAAATGGTAAGCAAGAACCTTTCAAACCCTAAAATGTACGACATGATCAGATTGTAAATAGAAGCATTTTTTATGAAATATATTATAGATTTTTTTTTTTTTTTTTTGAAAAAAAATAGAAATTTTAATTTGTACAGTATATGAAGACATGTCATTGATAATTTTACACAGATATGCTTCTGGTGTGCAATATGTAAATAGAGGCTGTTTTACAACAATGCACGAACCAGTGAGACAAGATAAGCTGTGATGAATTTTATTATTTTGTCAACAGTTTTGGTAATAAAGTAACCTACAGTATGAAGTGCTTTTTAACATAATATTACAAAATTGTGGTAACAATGTCCGTAATTACGGTGGTATGTTTAGCACATATGTTGTTTTTTTTAAGATTAAATTATCTCGTACGCACGACATCTTATCTTGCGCGATCAACATCTTATATCGTGCGCAGGACATCTTATCTCGAGCGATCAACATCTTATCTCGTGCGCACGACATCTTATCTTGAGCGATCAACATCTTATCTCGTGCGCACGACATCTTATCTCGAGCAATCAACATCTTATCTCGTGCGCACAACATCTTATCTTGAGCGATCAACATCTTATCTCGAGCGATCAACATATTATCTTGAGCGATCAACATCTTATCTCGAGCGTTCAACATATTATCTCGAGCGATCAACATCTTATGTTGAGCGATCAACATATTATCTTGAGCGATCAACATCTTATCTCGTGCGCACGACATCTTATCTCGAGCGATCAACATGTCATCTTGAGCGATCAACATATTATCTTGAGCTATCAACATCTTATCTCGAGCGATCAACATCTTATCTTGAGCGATCATCATATTATCTTGAGCGATCAACATCTTATCTCGAGCGATCAATATCTTATCTCGAGCGATCAACATCTTATCTTGAGCGATCAACATCTTATCTCGAGCGATCAACATCTTATTTCGTGCGCACGACATCTTATCTTAAGCGACCAACATCCTATCTCGAGCGATCAACACATTATATTGAGCGATCAACATATCTTGAGCGATCAACATCTTATCTCGATCGATCAACATATTATCTTGAGCGATCAACATATTATCTTGAGCGATCAACATCTTATCTCGAGCGATCAACATATTATCTTGAGCGATCAACATATTATCTTGTGCGATCAACATCTTATCTCAAGCGCACGACATCTTATTTATATATATTAAGGCCCTTTGTGTGTGCATTTAGGTCATCAGCAGAAAAATTGCATGCCTGAATTCAGGGAAAACAAGGAAATTCTCGAGATAAGATGTTGATCGCTCAAGATAATATGTTGATCGCTCAAGATAATATATTGATCACTCGAGATAATATGTTGATCACTCAAGATAATATGTTGATCGCTCAAGATAAGATCTTGATCGCTCAAGATAATATATTGATCGCTCAAGATGATATGTTGATCGCTCGAGATAAGATGTTGATCGCTCAAGACAATATGTTGATCGCTCAAGATAAGATGTCGTGCGCACGAGATAAGATGTTGATCGCTCAAGATAATATGTTGATCGCTCAAGATAATATGTTGATCGCTCGAGATAAGATGTTGATCGCTCGATATAAAATGTTGATCGCTCAAGATAATATGTTGATCGCTCGAGATAAGATGTCGTGCGCATGAGATAAGATGTTGATCGCTCGATATAAAATGTTGATCGCTCGAGATAATATGTTGATCGCTCGAGATAAGATGTCGTGCGCATGAGATAAGATGTTGATCGCTCAAGATAAGATGTCGTGCGCACGAGATAAGATGTTGATCGCTCAAAATTAGATGTCGTGCGCACGAGATAAGATGTTGATCGCTCAAGAAAAGATATCGTGCGTACGAGATAATTTAATCTTAAAAAAATAACATATGTCCTAAACATACCACCGTATAACTACCCATCGTACATAAATAGTGTTAAAGCACTCTTTTGCTATAAAATATTTCTTAATTAAATTAAACAACAAAATTATTGAAAAAGTTTGAAGAAAAAACTTTATAATAGAATAATACTAAATAAGATAATTAAACTTTGGGAAAATATCAGTTTTAAACAGATTGTATAATGTTCGAACGCAAAGCATGCAATTTTAAAACATATTTAATACCCCTGTTTACCAGCATAAGTTATTTAATGCATGTGTTTAAAAATCATAATTTTATTTTCAATGCGATAACTTAAAGAACATTTTGGTCAAGATATTAAAATCCCTTGCTGAGTTATGAAACTGACACAAAACTCCGGACAGTTAAGGGCAATCTTAAGTCCCCAAAACTGGTTTTCAATCAGTAGGACATTAATAACAAAAAATGTCTTTCGATTCTTAACCATAATCCTATCTACAGAGAATTTTTTTCTAAAACAAATACTCTATAAAAAGTCCACGCATATATTTGCTAAAACATTGGACTATCGATACCGTGTTGACATACTATTTGACCCGGTGCATGTGCTGAGAAAAAGTGCTACCGCATATAGTAAAACATGGTTCTGTCATATTTTATTTCTTGAGTAAACAAAAATATTTACTAGCATAAACAGTAAACTATTCAATGTCATGCCTTGCATAAATTGCTAAAAACATGTTTGCATGAACATTTACCAGAAAAGATCAAACGAAACAGCTTGAGGCATCAACACAGGCTTTTGTTAGGCTCTTGAACAAATACTGGATTTTTCTGTAGCTTTTGAGCTATACCCCAATTGTCTTGAAATATTCAATAAAGATGCATTATATCATACTTATATCAAAATGCAAATCACTAAAACTGTGAAGTAAAATATTTATTCAGATATACTTATAAAAATCAGTTTATACGACAGTCAAAACAGATCAAATTCAAGACACTTATATTCTTGATCAACGTACCTAATCTAAAAGTAATATAAAAGTATACAAAGTTTGAAAGCAATTGCTTTGAAAGTAACATGAAACTAAACAAAAAAGTTCACCCAAGTTATTATAATTTTCTAAGTATAAACATAGCTGTCTTAATTCTGACAAAATCAGAACAAGACTTATACGGTTCTTGGCCAGCAAACTCATCTATAGCTCTAACAGTTTTCGAGTAAGAGGACCTAAAACATATCTTAACCAATGCCGACTATCAAGCTACAACAATGTCTCACAAGAATTTTTCAAAAATCAAACTAACGAAAAATGTCACTAATCACAATGGCATTTCAAAAGCATAAGCTCTGATGAGTTGATAATTCATCCAATATTGATGCTGTAACAAAACTAACTGTGTTTTTCTATCTTACTTTTATGGGTTTTGTTTTAGTTTTCCTCCACCTTTCCTCTCAAGGTTAGCCCTTCCAAGAAACACATGTTGTGTTCCTTCAGGAAATGAAGAATCTGACCATTAGCTGAAATAAGAGTTATATAGTTTATATTCTACATTTACTAATTTCTTCAGACTGTATTTGCATTTCTTAGTTCTTGGCAAATTTATGTGTCAAACAATTTTTACACAGATAAACTAATTTGTTACCACACAAAATACAGTAGCAACTGGCCATAACAGACTGCTGAATTATTTCAACAGATTTTCTGATACAGATAGGAGAAGATAATGTTAAAGTGTAAGCAATATGATAAAATCAAATGTAGTATCAAAAGTGTGTTTGTTTCTGTGTATGAGAGGGTGAGGGGGAATGATGAAAAAGGATACAAACAGAAAATATAAACTAGAATGTTGATGACTCAAATATTTCAGCCAATCAATCATCCACACAAAAAAACTCTTTACCTGGTACAGATATGTCAAAATACATCTAAAAATTTGAGATATCATCCATGTACCACAGAAAGGTGTTCTAGGATTCCCCTACGGTCATAAACAAAACAGTTGCAAAATAATCTATTTATTGCAACAACAAAGGGAAGTAATTCCATAAAAATGTTGTTAGTGCACAAAAAGAGATCACCCGTATAAAAAAAGATTGATCAATGCATGTCAAAGTTATGGCCTAAGATCTTATATTACCTACGATCCTAAGTGTGATATTGACCCTTGAGATTTGGGCCTGGTGTTTGCGCGAGACATTTTATCTCATTGAGGCAAAAATGTATGCCAAAATGAAATAAGATTGTTCAACTCTATCTAATTGAGGCAAACTTTTATGGCGAATAAAAAAAGCTATTTCATGCATGGCAAAGTTTCAGCCTGGAAAGGCTCTAAAATGACCTTTGACCCTAAATATGACCTTGACCTTTACAATAGGGTCCTGGGGTTTGTACGCGACACTTCGTCTCATGAACATATATGCCAAATAAAAAAAATGCTCCTTACTTATCAAAGTTATGGCCTGGACAATCTCTTAAATGGCATTTGACCCCTTATTGGGACCTTTACCTTTGAGATAGGAACCTGTGTTTTGCGCATAACATTTTGTTTCATTGAGGTTAACATTCATGCCAAAAATAAACAAGATTCCTTTATGCAAAAGTTATGGCCCAGACAATATCAGACATGACATTTGACCTTCATGTGTGACCTTGAACTTTGAGATAGGAACCTGGGGTTTCCTCATAACACTCTTTTTTATTGTGGTTAACATTCTTGCCAAATATAAACTAGATTGCTACTGTACATGCATGTCAAAGTTATTTTCAGGACATAAAAATCCAGACGGACGCACGCACTAACTAAGTAACTAGCGTACATACACGGAACAGTCATTAGGACGTCTATGTTTTCGCTTACGCAAGCGGGCTTGACAAAAGTCTGGGGAATGGGTAACGTAGGCAGGACCATGAAGGAATTTGAAAGAGGGTCACAAGGTTTTTCTGTGTGAAATTGGGTCAGCATCTTCAGAGTTGAAGATTTGAAAAGTTTTCCATATAGCAATATAGAAAAAAAAAACTAGCCACACTCTAGGCAACTATGTTAAAAAGCTGTGGATGACGGATGGACAATGTACATCTAACGATCCTAAAAGCTCACCATAAAATGGCTAAGGAGCTGGTGCAAACAATAAGTCAGGAAGAACAGAAACTGAAAGTTGAAAACAAGGAAGAATATGTTTAATCTACTTGCCAGTGGCTTCAGGTATGTAATGAAAAAGACAAAGGACTTCTATATAATTACATCTAAATGAACTTTCTCGGTAAACAGCCTTTGTTGGGTGATTCTCGAGAAAACACACAGGCTTTGAAGTACTAAGGACAAATGTGCCATCCATTGACTATTCCACTAGAAGGAAAATACATTACAATATATTTATCCTAATAACTCAACATTAATAAATTGCTTGCATAATACAAGATAAAATAAATGCGTGTAATTTTCAGTCAGCTATTTGTCAAAGGAGGGGATATGATAAGGTATGTGAAATGGCCCCCTAAATAGTTTGAATATGAAAACTCTGTAATTAAACTTTTAACTGTTTAAATAAAAAGAGGAGATCATAATCGCTAAAACTATGACTTTGAAAATATTCAAAACTAAGCTATTTGTACGACTCAGACCTTTAAAATACCTTTAAATGCTCGAGGTCCGTAATTTATACCATTTTCGCACGCAATTGTGAGCCGAACTGGGGGTCGTTTTATTAACGTCCTACGACATGTCTTAGAGGCATTTTTGTCTTACAAATGTCGCATACGGCAAATGCCCGTTTTATCAAACTTGTGGCCTAAAACGTCGCAGAAAATGAAAAAGGCCTGCGCCAGGGTGAGGGCTGTCGTAGAGCTAATTGTGACGTCAGTCTACAGTATCCAAAATGGCGCTACTTTATGTCAATAGAGATGAACGCCTAAGAAAAGAACGAATTTTTAGAGAAAGGATCGGTATAGACTATCTAAGAGATGACGAAGTATGCAGTAGATACAGATTGGATCGTGAATCGATCGCTGAACTTTGTGAACTATGGACAATTCACTCAGAAAGAGGTGCAACAAATCCTTTGCAATAACTCCCGAGAGTTATACTCTATATCCGACAGGTATACTCTATATGTCACTTTCTATCCGTAATCTTGGCTTCCTATTTTTTTATGTTGTATTACTTCGCGCTTTTAAAAAAGTCTTTCCGCTCGATAAAATGTCGACTGGATCCTTTTTTTTAGTATTAACCACAATGGAGTTGCAGATGATTAACATCGTAAACGCAAAAAAATGTAGATATAACGATGTAATAGTACTGTAATACATACATTCTATACTTCACGCGGTACTGTAAGAAAAATGTGCAGCCTGACCGGGGCCTTTCGCTTACAGTGCGAACAGTTACTAAATCCAGTTAAGCGAACTGTTACAAATCTAGAAACAGTGTCTGATTGTTTTCAAATGTGAACGTGTTAACCAATGACAATAAAGAATAGTTGTGTATTTAATGAACATTTACAGTTATGTTGAGACTGACGCACTTTGTCGTTGGTTTAAGAGTTTTCATTAAATCAGTATATCGCATGCTAAAATGCAAGGTGCAATTTTAAATTTTCTTGCAGGGTCAAGATTTTTACGAGTTAACAAATATATTTGCCCATTTAAAAGTTTGAAATTTCAGTGCATTTCTAGCAATTGGCATTACTAAATCTAGTAACAGTTACTAAATTTAGACATTGATAAATCATGGCTCACAACGGACCTACGCTACCCGTCCGCCTACACACCTTCTCAACTTATCATTATTAAGTCCTATAACGTGACATATTTCCCAACTATGTTGTAATTCATCGTCGAATTTCAGTGAGTACTATCATATAAAGCAATTACAGTCGTCGGAGTCTGATCATGCAATGTCATCACGGCCGCACGCTGAGCGCAAAATATCACAGGGTGAGAAAAATGTGCGGCCTGACTGGCACATGACCTTTCGCTTACAGGGCAAACGCTCTACCGTCTAAGCTACCGGGCCGCCTACCAATTTAAGTCCTATACTGTGACATAAATCTGATTTCATGCTTTTTCTCGACTTGAACTGTGGTTTTTCGGAGACGTATCATCAAATGAAATACATGAATACTTCAGAAATGATTTTACAATGGCTTTGATGAACATAATAGTGAACAATACGTCTCCAGATTTTCGCACTACGAATACACAAGAATTTCATCTGAATGAGTGTCAAGAAAAACTCATGAGAAATGTTTTAGATAATAACTGTTACTGGTGACGAATAATTAGGACATTCATTTTAGCTCAAATGGTTGTGTTAGTACGGTTAGATATAGAAGCCTGTTTGGCGCCGATTTTTCCCCTCCTCTTTAGCATTAGAGGCACTTTTGGGATGTTCACTTAGAGTCATAGCTATTAACACTACAAGTTTGATTATTATTCAAAAGCATATATTATTAACTTCTCTTTGTCTTACTAATACTACTGTTTTAAGAACTGCTTTTATGTAAATGTTCTTTTTATTTGCCAGTGCAGGTCTTGTTGTTCTTAGTGTATGCATGTTTATAGATGTGTCTATATTATGGCAGAAGAAGACAAAATCAGACTGGTCTCAAGGCCCACCTGGTTGTTTTGGCTTAGACTGAGACTGTGGTCCTCCAGAGTACTTTTGCTGAAATACAGCCAAAAGATGAATTCAACAACGAAGAAAATTATGGTTCCTAAGCCCATTGTGCCAACTGCATGTGTCTGGCAATAATAGCTTAGGGACAACGCCTTTTGTTATAGTGTTATTATCCTGGGGGAAGGTCAAACAACCTATCAGAGCTACGTTACCCTACCTCAGTGTCAGCACTGCCCTTTTAAATTTGATTTTTAAATTACATTGTACTGACTTCGAATTGGTGTAAGTTACTTTTCTTCCCTTCTAATTAAAACAAATTTCTTTTAGACATGATGGTAGAATGTGATATTCCTGCAGACATTTTTGAAACAATACAACAAAGCGTTTTTTTTTCTATTCACTGAACTCCACCCACTCACTCACTGTAACACATTATTTGATTTCCCAAGGCTTTCATTCCACAAAATGCAACAAAATAGGTATAATACATATTAAAAAAAAATATTTGCATCGTTTAGTTACCGTAACTTTACTTATTAATCGATAAAATGCAACATTTTTCTGTGATTTTCTACTAACACTTGCCGTGTTGACATTTTTTTCATTCGAATGAATTCTGGCATTATGGTAAGGAATACATGATTTGTCCGAGATACGGCAAACTACCTCTGACAAATAACATGATCCAACTTTTTGCGTAATTAAATATGTAATACTATTGTATTTTTTGTTCATATTGAAGGTTTTAATATGAATGTATTGATTTATCTAGGTTTTATCACCGTGACAGTGCGTAAAAGGCTAAATTTTCTCGAGTATATTTTTCAAACTTGCCTCTATTTTTTTTTCTGCGCAGCCTGGAAAAGAAATTCCAACGATTATAAATGTGCACATGTTTCTACTAAAACGTTATGACGTTTTTCTTGCCCAATGACATGGCTTTACTGCAGAAAACTCCGTAAAATATAGAAGGGAATTACGGCTTTCTCGGGGTTACTGTTTCTACATCACCGCGCATCTCGATGCGCAGCGCCACCTAGCGCGTGTGGCATTGCTACAGTTGTGTACAATTATTTGGACTATGTTGTATACTAATGTCAGCTTGTTAAATGATAAGCTATTTGTTGCATATGTGCTTTGTACACAATCATCTTTATGTTGGTAAGTATTTAATGACAGTGTACTGCATTTTTTTCCTCCAGTGTTTGGATCCTTCGATGTTTTGACAGATTGCCAGTTAAAAATATAAAACAAACTGTTGAACTATATTGACAACTATTACTAACAAACTAAGTGACCGCTCACGTCACTGTAGTAAAAAAAACTCTGCCATGAGATGTTTCCGTGATCTTAACATGTAAAATTAGTCAAAATATTATAACAATGAATATCTGCTCGTGTACAATAAGCTGAACTAACCTTCTATTGTTTACTCACTTTTGGGTTGTTGCCCTCCAGAATGTTTTTCTTGTCTACTAATCTAACGTTTTGAAAATTAGCGTTGCCAGAAATTTCTTCCACTAAAATATTAACTTCAGAAATGGTCTATTTTCCTTTCTTTAAAATTTTCATGGAAAGGCTTTCTTCATCTGCATCTGGTTGGCATCGTTTTTCAGCCATGTTGTGCAATGACGTCACCGGATATAGAAAATCAGACTGTGACTCGAGTGATCATTTGTCTACGACAAATTCTGCGACATCGCAAAAACATCATTCCTGGGACTCCTTTGTTAAAACGGTCGTACGACAACGTCGCAGACCAAAGTCTAAGACAAGATTTTCTCGTTGGTTGCGAAATATTAATAACACGAACCCCTGATGTCAAACTGACATTTTGCCGAAGAAATACTATACATTTTCAGAAAAATATCAGTTTGACACTGAGTCATGCTTACATTGAATTTCCACTTTTTCTGCAATTTTTGCAACCCCCCCCCCCCCCCCCCCCCCCCCCCCCCCGCCCTACACACACACCCTCCCGCCACCAACCGCTTCTTTGAAGGAAACAGGATAACGCACCCATCTCTAAGCAAACGAGCATCAAACAGATACGCGGGAGTTTTGTTTTAATCATGAGATTGATAACTAAAAGTTGTTCTTTTTAAAGAAAATTTAATGTTTGGTACCGAGTTTAATGCAAAAGTGAAACTGAAAGTAGACATTCTGATGACCAGTCACATGTTTTACAGGAGAATAAACTGTATTTCGACACTATACTTAAGTTGATTTTGTTAAAGAATGTAAGATCGTTTTTTTTTCTTACGTTGAATTTTTTTTCATACCTTGTGAGCTTGCAGAACATTAGTTTCTAAGACAAATAAGAGAAGAAAAAGCACAGGTCACTGAACTCGTTTTAATTTTATACTGCATTTTCTTCACACACTGTTTAAGCATTTCTGAAATTGTATAAAACTAAAAAAATGGTGGTACTTTTAGATTTTAAAAATGATTTGCAGCTTTAATGACATGCAAAAATGCTTCAAAATGGAAAAAAGTTGGAATCACCGTGAATCTAAGAGATTTATTTATAAAAACTGTTTAGAAAACTGGTGAATTATTATTTTTTTAGTTCTTTTTGTTTTAATTTTTATTTCCTGGAAAATATAAAGTGATATGTTGAATTCCTTTATTTCAGTTGTAGCTTATCGTTATATATATATATATATATATATATATATATATATATATATATATATATATATATATATATATATATATATATATATATATATCAGTCAGAAAAGTATCAGAACTAAACCTGATCTACTTTCATAGATATTTGTACCCCTACCCCTTTGTGCAACTAACATCAATTTTAGGCAAGTGCTAGCCAAAATAAAGGGTGAAAATATTTTTTCGCAACAAGTAGAATCCCGATTCCCGATAAATCCCGTAAACATTTGTTTTTCTGCCACGGAGACAATACGCATTATCCGGGTATCACACTCACAACACACAATCCATCGTCACGAGGGTAGGAGAAGAGAAACATGTTTCCATATAAATGCTGAGCGCCAAGAAAGGGAGCTACTGGTAATATTTTTCACGTCTCCAGCACTCGAAGCGGATGCTGAATAAGCTGTCTGATCTGTTAATGAATACGCTTTTAAAATGAATTTTCATCAATCTAAAAATAAAGGCACAGGTACATCGATGATAAAAAACCGTGTTTTGCATTTTTCTCTCTCTTTTCTAGAATAACAGTAATTATTTAAAAAAAATAAGGGAATGTAAACAGTTACGGTGTCACAAAGGACATGGACGGTTTTTTATACTAAAACGTGCGTACGTATTAGTACAAAACATCTGCGCACGTATTTGTATTATAAAAAAAAATATCTGCGCATGTATCACTCGGCATGTTGGAAAGTGTCAGTGATTGGCTTACTATCGCGGTCACTTATCACTTATTATGTGCGCACATGAGCAGATGGTTCTAATACATACTGAGCAATTTGTCCGTTCTTTATTGCTGCAGCCGTTTCGTCTCGAATCTGTCCAAAATACTAAATTTGGCTTTCGATTCGAGGAAAGGAAAAGCGATAGTCAAGAGAAAAGCGGTCATCTGTTTTTCATTCTGCAACCATGGCCTATTTTTATCATCTAAACAATATATACCTACCGTTCTAATGAACTCAGTGTTCAATTTCATTAGAATAAAATCAAGCGTCTTCTTGCATGCATAAAAAATATTATTTGGGAATATCCCAGGTCGTCTTATATATGCCATGTATATTAGGGATAGTCTATCACCATGCGCTATAGTAAAAACTCGATAATTTGATTTTATCGACAAAAAATAACCGCCAACATCATAATAATGAAAAAGGTCAAAACAAGCGAAAGTGATCTTATCTGCGTTTATATACATTACTTATCAAAAACCTATAAGTGATTTTATTATAAACGCGCAACCACTTTAATTGGAATATAACATAATTTAGTTTAGTTTAGTTTAGTTTAATCATATTTTATTGCTTATTATTACAACATATATCAAGTGTACGTGTACAGCCAAAAAAAATATAAGCAAATGCGTCGGGCCACAAGTTCTTGCAACATCAGTAAACGGCCCTTCCCAAAATATATATATAACATAATGGGGTAAAATTAAATTATTGTCTTTCATATATAACTCGAAATCGTTTACAGAAAATCGGAAGTATTTACGTTTCATATATATGTTTATTGGCCGGAAACTGCACGTACCTTCCATGTCATTCGTTCCGTAATGATCTAACATACGCGCTTGTATGTTGCGTACTTTTCATATCAATATTATAGTTTCGTGTCAAAGGAAACGTTTTTGATTTAATTCAAGAAATTAAGTTGAATAAACTACATAGATCTGCTTGCATCAGTTATACCGGTCGAAATCGGCTTCCGGCGACATTTCTGCTGGTACGTGTTTTAGTTACGTGGTAAGGATTTAATAACATTCAACTCGTATATTACATATTTAACTAAAATGACCACCGTCGTTTTCTCCACTTACTTAATGCAAATATTTCATTTCATATTTAGATAAAACAAAAACATTGAACATGTGTGAAATGGCCACTTTATCCAAGGAAGGTTTTGTTTTATATGAATGTTATACAGCAAGAATCACATACCGTATTTGAAACAGAACACACTAAATATGTAAAGATGTATAGAAGCAAAGGTGTTTTCAAAAGTTATTATTTCATCAAGTTGATAAAAATAAATCACTAAATTACTATAAATCCAAAAAAGACAAAACTGTTTCAATGTTGCGATGGTAACGTATATGAAATGAAAGGTTTGGATTTTAGTTTAAGAAAGTATTTTGATACGAATTCAAACAAAACAGACATAATAGTTGGAAAATAAGCCTATGTAGATGTATAAATTAATAAAAGAAATATTTCTTAAAATAACTTTCGGCCACCCTTACATGAAAAAAGTATTTCCCTTGTTTTTGCAAGACAATTCTTCACTAGAATACAAAATAAAAATTTGTTTCATAAAGTTGAATCACTTTCGAAGAAAAACAATATGCTGAAATTATATCAAGTAGTTACCAACCAAATTTCTATACTTGTGTGGTTTAACTGTCGAAAAATGTTGCGAATTTATACTGGTGTGGAAAAAAGTCATAAAGACAACATTTTACAGTTCTTATTTTTGTCTTATACCAATGAAATTGTGACTCAAACCAATCCTGAAAGAGCAACATTACTTCAAAGCAACAACGCTTATGTTTCCAACAGGTGGTAAAACCCAAGCCGGAGGTCCCGAATCATTAAATTACATTAGCAACTATGGTCGTATAACAGCATGATGTGCCCCTCAAACAAGTTTCCATGATTCGTCACAGAAGTTTTCAATCCAAGCTGAGCTCTATCTTGCATCAGAACACATAACTCACTCCTGTAAAGGGAGAATAATTATCAGCTAACTTGGTTACAACTTCTCTGGTTTAATTCATTCTTTGTAGGAAAATAGCAGACCTTAAAAGTAGCCAGCACTTAAACCATGACAATAATGCAATGACATTTCGATGGAACATTTTTGCACATTTTAAATTTATATACCTATACTACTTCTCTCCTTGTGGGGTTAATGCTTTCCAGGTCTCTTATTACATTGCAAGTATGGTTATCATTTCCATCAAGATGCACATATTTAAAAAAAATCAACTTAATTACAATATTTCTTTTATGATGAGTGAGGGTGCAAACTTTGAAAACAGACAGTACCTGTGATTTTGTATAATATATATATATATATATATATATATATATATATATATATATATATATATACTCTGCAAATTCATCAATGTATTTCCCGGCAGTTCATGGTAACAATGAAAGAAAAGAAACTGCTTAATTTACAAAGTGAAGTCTCTAATTTCTATGTGTTTTACATTACTTTGATTCATTGCGTAAGTTTCAAATTTAAAGCATTTTTTTATATGTCACTGGCATCATGCCCTTATTGGTGTCGCGACTTGATAAGTGTTTTATGTTTAATGCAAACTAAACACTGATGCCATGACATTTAATTAACTTAGCTTGAATACCTTGTGAGTTATTGCAGGATCCAGATTTGCAGATGGATAGAGGCTGCCTATTTCTATATCCACCTTTTATGAAAAAGGCAGGGGACATTTTGGTTAGGTCACTGTTATCTGTAACTTTGAGCCACTGAATCAAAAGTAAGCAGGGCTCTTCCTATGGGGTACTTAGTCTTGTCTTAAAAAACTGTAGCTGTCATATATTAAATTTTACGAGTTGAGAAACCATTTTCAGTCTCAGAATGTGTGAACATGACCTCTGACCTACTGAACCCAAAATCAGTTAGGATCCTCCTCAAGTCCTTTCAAGTTTGAAAGCTGAAGCTAGTCAATTTTCTGACTTGAGAGTCCAGAAACAAAATGAAAGGGTTAACTGGCAATGCCTTTCCATAATACAACCTATTTTGCAAACATAATATTCAATTGAAATACAACAAGAGTTATTAAACTTAGTTCATACTTTTGAAATTATGACAGTAAAGAAAAGTGTTAATTATGATGTGAATAAACGAGCTTCTGCAAAACTGACAGTCTGACAAATTGAATCCTAAACAGAATTTTGTTGAACAAATGAATAATTACAAAAATGCGCATGTTTTCTTCATAGTGAAAAAAAAAGAGTTCAGAAACTACGCCATTCAGTTGATATAGTTTTTTGTTCAGCCCAAATTGGGGCCGAATATCCCAATTGAAACTAATATGTTTGTTTCCCCAATTTCAAAGCTAAAATTCCAAAATTTAAACAAAAAAAAAGAAAAGAAAAAATAACAACTTTTTTTTTTGTATTTTTTAAACCAATACTGTATCTTAAATATTTGAAACACAAGACAGTATGCTGACTCAATGCATTTACGACCATCTTTTCTTAAATGTAACAATTTAATAAAATATTTTAATAGAGTATGATTAAATGTTTTGCGACGCATTTTTCCTGATTGTAAAGACCCAGACCCCTTTCCAAAGTCAGTGAGAAAAACACGAAAAAGGCATGTATGATGTTTCATTCATGTGATGAGTAATAACTGAGATCATATAAGCTTGATGGCAATCGTCTACACACAACAACAACGTTTGCAGTATCTCAGTACTACGGTGTATTTCGCCAAAGCAAGCTCAAAAGTTTAGACAAGAATGGTGCTATGCACACTAAATGTACTAGTTATCAAATGGTCACGACTCGGTAGAGAATCACTGAGCCAGAACATGCTGATAGTATGCATATCTACTCTTAAAGTAAAGCTTCCTACGAAGTAAATAATTAACCGTATTCCATTCAGTGATTGCTGAGAAACAGCTCGGACAATATATCTTTTCTAACAAAGTGTCAAATCTCTATTAAGTTCATTGAACCAGAATAACTAGTATTATGCCCAGCTCCCTCTGGTAGCGAAGCTCCCTATGATTATTTTCCTAAGGTTTAATGTCACACGAACACAATTAAATGTTATATGACGACTTTCCAGCTTTTGAAGGTGGACAAGGAAACCATGTGTCCCTCTGTAGACTATTCTATCATGGACAGGCACCTAGGTAGAACCACCAGCCTTCCATAAGCCAGCTTCCTCTCATGAAAGAATTTAAACCAACATGAGGTTTTGAAAACCAAAACGCTGACACTCAAGTGTTTCGAAATCGGTAACCTTAACCACTTGGAAACAGAGACTCACATAAAATTTAATCAAATTCCTTCCATGGCTGTCAAGAAAAAAAACTGAACAGTCATGCAGGAAAGACCATAGGGTGGACAAATACTAGTTTGTACTTTTTATAATTAAATACTGTTTAAAAGGCATGTGAAGTCGTTGACTCGAAATTTGGGCAGACTAAATTTCGACTGCCTAGATTTTTAACGTACACCACTTTGCAAAAACATATCAATTTTCGTAAAAGTTGGTTTCACCTTAAAGCTCAGTCCTTCATCTATTCATTTCCTCCATTTTATTGAAAGTTGGAGAAATCAAAATCCCTAAATGATCGATCAAAAATAGATCGTTATATTTTCGTTTTCATATAAAATGCGCATTCGGCAGACAATCAGTAAATGCCTTTTATATATAATATTATATATATATGATATACATTGCATTCTATTTCATTAAGATGCTCTTTTCATAGACTATCAGTTTATATCTTTGTATTTGATAGTTTACCGTATAGCGGGTTATTTCTACGGGGGGAATATTTCTGCGTTTCTGCGGTCTCTCGGTAGAATCGCAAAAATATTTCCAGCAGAATATTCATCCAGCAAAAATTTAAAACGCAAAAAAAAAAAAACTGCTTTTTTCACGCTATGTTACCCTAGGGAATCTGAAGTTCACAATGGCATGGTCTTATTATTTGAAATTACCGTCGCCATCTGACAATTACCGCTAATGGTATAATTAGGTGTGATGGTCAATAAAAGTCCTAACTGTTAATCCCTCAGAAAACGTTTTTCTTTTGTGAATGAAATTCACTTGTGTTGTTCTTATTAATCCTTGTGGCGATCTTCCGACCTATACTTTAGTAACCTTTAAATAAGTGTAACCGTTATGCAGATATACCCTAGTTTGCATTTTTTGTTTGTGCAATTGTTGTTGGACTTATTATTTTCAATTCGCAAGTTATTATATCCTACAATGTATTCATTAAATGCAAAGTTATTTTACAACAGGTACCGGTAATTTAGTTTATTGTTTCCATAAGCTATCATTCTCACGACGCCTAATCATGCGCAAAATAACCTCCTCCTTGGCATCGAAAACGCAAAAAAAATCTCTTCCTTTTATGTGAAAACGCAGAAATTAAACACGCAGAAATTTGTTTCACAATTTTTTGGGCCAAAACGCAGAATATTTTGACCGCAGAAATAACCCGCTATACGGTATTTATTTTCAAATTCTAACGTACAAATTAAAAAGTGGTCATTCGTGCGTTTCCGGTATTCTACGTACGAGATTCGAAAAATAGATGGCGCCTGCATTGATAAATTATGTTGTTTTTTTATTTGTAATTTTACTTGCATTTTTAACGGCTTGAGGCAAAAGTAAAAGAAAAAAGAACATACAAGCTCTTTTTTGGATAAAGTCTAAAACATTGTCACTCTAATCTAATTTGTGTTATGATACGCAGTTTGCGTAAAATTACATTAAGAGCTCTCGGACATATTTTGTTTTTGTTTTGTATTATCTGGTCCCATTTGTTTGCGCTGCATTACTAACCAATCGGCAGCAAGACCATTTCAACCCAGAAGACTCCTTGGTCTAGACCCTAATATATGTAATTTGCATTGCAAATTCCTTTCACATCACTCAAATATGGATTTATTACTAGTATTAAATTTATAGAAATGCAATAAGGTGATCTCAAAATGTGGGGATGCTTTTGTGGTTATTCCAGTTAGAACAGTTGATTGCTATCCATGGAGGTAGTATGATATAGAGATGGAGTGCGTCGAAAGCAACTCAAAGGGTCACAGTGTGACATCTCGGATTTGATATCCTCTAATAAGTACCTGTCAATTAGTAACAGTAAAGTGTTAATCACATGTCATGTTGCTCATTACAGAGTTTACCGAGTGAGACCTGATCAACAGCTGGACTGATCCGATAATAGGATCCGGATATTCCAGCATTTTACGTTTACACTAAAACATGTTTTCTTTCGTTGATCTGTAAATGCTGACACCATGGCACGCAATTAACATTGACGAAATACACGCAATTGACTTGTCATTCACAGACATGCAATTACGATTAATAATAGTGATGCTCCGATGATCGATTACATGTATATCAAAAATTGATCGAAAATGTCTAAAGAAGGCGACAATCGATTGTGGTTTTGTGTAATCGCCCAGATGAGTGTACTACTAAGCATTCCTTTCCTGACTTTTGTCTCTGACTATGGTTTATTCTTTCGGTTAAAGTACAATTTCTAAACATGGCGACTGATCAAACAGATCTGTCAGTGCCAGATAAATTATTTCAGAATCTTGGCTATGCCCGGTCTCATTTGTGGAAATAGCATGGTGGTTTGCCCATTATGTCGGAAATAGTCGCTTTGGCTGTAATCAAACATCAAAGCGAAAATAAAGTCGGCCTGCCGCTCGAATACACGATGGCATAATTTAAGCTTCGTCTACTTCAGATGCGCGGCTACGTCTTTGACACACCGTTTCGTAAAACTAAGCAGTAGGGATTTATATTGCATAAGCTTATACATACTCTCTTGACCGTTCAAAACGTATTTTTCTCGAATCATTTAATTACATCTAATTATAAATCGTATTTTTAAGAGTCAAAGTTAGTATTCATGATTTCATGTTATATTTTCTTTGATGAATAAAGCAAGGTGTTCAGAACATGCTTTAACCTTTACTACCAATTAGACAAATAAACAAAAATAAAAAACAAGAGGGCCATGATGGCCCTATATCGTTCACCTGAGTTAAGTTGCTTGCTTGAACACATGTCTTTGCTAAAGCTTTAAAAACAAGAAATTTGGTCAGTAGGTCATATTCGTGGTCAGTGAAAGTCAGTTTTATGATCGGTGTGCAAAACTGTACATGTCAGGGTGACCCTTATCATTTGGGGTCATCAGGTAATTATAATTAAACAGTCTCGGAAATAAGATATGATTATTTTTGAAGTATTTTTTCCTATATAACTCATATATCAAGTGACCCCTGAGGCGAGGCCTCTTTCACCCCAGGGGCATAATTCGAACAAACTTCTTAGAGATCAACTAGGCAATGATTAATACAAAATATCTAAGGCATAGGCCTTGAACTTTCAGACAAGAAGATTTTTTTTTTCCTATATAAGTCTATGTAAAATTTGGGACCCCGAGGGCAGGCAGGGCCTCTTTCACCCCTGGGGCATAATTTGAACAATTTTAGTAGTAGTCCACTTGGCAATGCAACATACCAAATATCTAAAGCATAGGCCTTGCAGTTTCAGGCGAGAAGATTTTTAAAGTGTTTTCCTATATATGTCTATGTAAAACTAGGGAACCCCATAGCAGGGCCTCTTTTCACCCCAGGGGAATAATTTGAACAATCTTGGTAGAGGACCACAAGGCAATGCTACATACCAAATATCAAAAGCCTACGTCTTGTTGTTTCAGACAAGAAGATTTTTAAAGTTTCTTTCCTATACAAGTCTATATAAACCATGTGAACCCCGGGGTGGGGCCATATTTCATCCTAGGGGGATCATTTGAACAATCTTGGTACATGCCCACTAGATGATTTTACATAATAAATATCAAAGCCCTAGGCCTTATGGTTTTAGACAAGAAGATTTTCACAATTTTTCCCTATATAAGTCTATATAAACCATGTGACCCCCGGGGCGGGGCCATATTTGACCCTAGGGAGATAATTTGAACAGTATTGGTAGAGACCAACTAGATGATGCTACTTACCAATATCAAAGCCCTAGGCCTTGCGGTTTTGGACAAGAAGATTTTTTAAAGTTTTTCCTTTCGGTTGCCATGGCAACCAGAGTTCTGCATGGAATTCAATTCTTTGAATAACTTTGAAAGGGGATGATCCATTAAACATTCCTGTGAAGTTTCAAGTAAATCTGCCTAGTGGTTTTGAAGAAGGTTTTTTTAGAAATTGTTGACGCACGACGGACAACGGACAACAAGCGGTCACAATAGCTCACCTTGTCACTTCGTGAAAAAACAATTTGATTAAAAATCGATGATTAATCGAAAACCCATGTCCGATTATTTTTAATGATTGATTATGAAAATGGACTGATTAAGCATCCTTAATTAATAATAAATAATCTACATCGAAACTTTTTATCTTGAAATGATTTAATTAACATGGCGAATGAAAATCTGTGACAAGATGGTCGAACAGGGAACATAACTCACTTGAATAATTCAACATTCGGTACAATATTTACAAATTTCTTTTCATGAATGAATATTTACAAATGATTAAAGAAAAATAAAAGAGACAATTAATGAAGAAAGGAAAGAAAAGAATGATGAGCTAATTTTTAAATGATAGAGTTCACAATTACAGATGTTTTAGTCCGAGATCTCTTATATAGTTTCAAAGTGACGTTACAGATGTGTCAGTCTCCAATAAACTAGCACGTAAAATAATTGCAAAACTTAAATACTGTTCCATCAAATCGCGAAGAAATTGACCCCATTCTGGCTCCCCATATCCGGTATTTGTATCACTTAGCTATCTCAGTCGGGTACAAAGATCCACGATCCTTACCTCCAGGCGAGATACGTTGACCTCGGGTTATCACCTCCGGGTCGTGACATCATGAAATATGGGGAAGAAGCTAAAATATATAGCATATGGTAAGTACAAATAAAAGCACAAACTGCTATGTTGGGTACACCATACCTCTGCAGGTTCCCACAGATAATACGTGCCAGGAATACAACATATTATACGTGTTATTAAGTTCATACGTCACTTGAATACAATACGTCACTTGAATACAATACGTCATTTAGTATTTCTATCAGTTCTCTAGTTAATTACTTGCTGGACTAACTAGTTGAAGTATGATAAAGATGTGAGAAGGTAATGATAACAAATCATACAAGTACAAATTCCTTTTATAGAAAAGAGGATAATTAACTGCAGCTATTATTCACAACAACAAATTAACGTAATACAATAGCCTGTAGGAAAGATAACTCTGTATTATCGTCTACCATGTAGGAAACGGACAACTTGATGGTTATGCACCACACACGCACACAATATCTTTAAATTGCAATTTAATATTGAATATAAGGAACCATACTAGTCAAACCATACATTTATAGTATAACATACGTGTGTAGCATACGGTGCTGGGATACAGAATGATAACGTACATGGAAAAATACAATACAGTTCCGGCGTTCTATAGGGTACAACGAAAAACTTGACAAATACGGTTTATGTGAAAAGCACTTACTAAACATTACGTTACATAACCTTCAATATAAATTTGACACCTAATACAAGTGAAACATCCTAGATTTTTCTTTCGAAATAAGTAATTTACAAAAGTCGGATCAATTTAATTTTCCTTTTTTCCGATGAATCAGTTCAAGAAATAGGGACATGGAGTAATTCGGGCAATGACTGGCAATATTTTCGATCTGAACAGTTAAACGATAGGGAAAGGATTAACCGATATTATACAAAATGCAAATTCAAATGTTGACACTACTCATGTACTTATTTGACCAAGAAACCATACTGGAGTGTCCGGAATGTTAGTCACATTTCCTTTACACAGTCGGCACAGCAAATTTAGTGCAG